>NC_056746.1:627963385-628008385 GCF_019279795.1 Protopterus annectens
CTGCTTTCAGGATTATTAGTGTGGAACAGAAGACTGCTTTCAGGGGGAACAACTGGATTACCTACTGGGGAGCTTATGGAAGACTTGATCAGGTAGTATGTGTGTGTGTGTGTGTGTAAGTGTGTAAAATGCCCCACTTGCTATATGGTGGTGGGTAGAGAATACTCAGGCTTGAAACCTGTACCTTGGGTGCAGGTGGCAAGGGCCTGAATTCCCTACCCACCACCATTTGTAAAAAAAATTGCAGATGTTGCCTCATATTTGTTCTGTTCCTCATAAAATCTGTGATTTCTGTGTGTTTGTTTTTCTTGCAAAGGCAGTAGTGCTGTGGTGCACTGACAGACATTGTGTTTCAGACGTCATAACCTTCAGAAAAATGCATGCTAAAGCAAGACCTGTTATTCTATTAACTGTCTTAAGTTTATACAAGAGCAATTTTTAGTACTGTTTCTATGTTCCCACAATATATTTGGCCTTGTCCAGATTTCCTGCATTAAGAGGTTGAGAGGTATGTGCAAATAAATAACTTTATAGAATTAGGAATATCCAAACCTCTCAACTGTCCCCAATTTTGTCTCAAAATGTTGCTCTCCCCCTAATAATCCCTCTGCATAATGGTAATTTTGGAAGAAAACGTGGAGGGTTTACAATTACAAATAGCTGTAATGATCAGAGTTATAGATTACTTTTATTTCAGAAATGCATGTAGATGCTCTAATTTTGTCAGCTGCGCAAGTTAACAGTACTAATATTAAAAAGGTGTCCCTTTTTGACAGATTCCCAGCTGTATTATGTGGCGATTTTATATTTTTGAATCAGATTTTTGGTCTGTTTTTCATAACATTGTGGTTTTCTGGCAAATTAGTGGCAAATCATTAAAGATTGAAGTTAGAAAATAATGGCAGACATTTGAGTTTCAGATTTCATACCCTTCAGAAAATTCATACTAATGCAAGACCTACTACTTTCTAAGTTTATAAGAGCAATATTTAAAAATTGTCCTTATTTTTGGGCCTGTATCCCACTTCTATGTATGGCTTTGTCCAGATTTCTTGCTCTGAGGTTGTGAGGTATGAGTGTCAGAGCCATCACTGTCAGCCAGAGACATTTCAAATTGTGACATACTTGTTGCACTCCACTCCCCATTGTAGTGGCTCTGGATGTGTCCAAGCAAGGCAAGGAGCAGTTTATGCAGTATAAGTCTGCAGAGTATTTCCCCATCCAAGGGAGACCACAAGTACAACCATGGCTTTTCATCTGTCCTTGATTTTGTAGACTGTTCTGGTTTTCTGCCCTATTTTTATACTGTTGATTTATGCTTCTTATTAGTCAGAAAATGCATGCTGTCACAGTGCCCTGTTGCTCTGTGTTTAAGTAGCAATGCTTTAATGACCATCAGGTAAGCTTGTCGGAGATTGTAAGATGCAAGTAAGCTTTAATAAGCATACTGTTAAAGAATTACCAACATTGAAAACTTTTTCGTTGTTGCCATGCAGAGAATATTTACATAACTAGATAAGCCTTAGGTATTGAAATACATATGACAGTATTTGTAATAAATGACAGGATTACAGTATTTTCAGAAGCTCATTACATTTGTTAGAGACTTGCAGTCACCTTTGCAGGCTTTACACGTAAACTAAACCGAATGCCAATCTATCATGTGTGGTCTATAACTTGTGCAGTAATCCTTTAAGCAATTTATCTTGAGCTTGTTTCTTGTTTGCTGTTAATTTTTTACATTGATCATGTCTTCCACATGAAACAAGTAGATAGTTGTTGTCAGGCATAAGAAACATTTTTACAAGTGGGGGTATCACACAGAGATTGCTACTTTCAGCATGTTACTTGGCAATTTTATAAAGCTGAATATAAATTATAATTAGAACTGCAGTGCAAGGAGAAGTGGTTTGGGTTGAGTGCTGCTTGTTTTTTTTTATACTTGATTTTGACTGGCATTCCAGTAACGTATTTAAAAAGTAATTTATTTTTTCATGCATCACAACCTTTGTTTTTCCATCTAGATATTAAGTAAGTTGCCATGTAGCCAATGCATTGAAATATTTTTTTCTTCTACACTTCATTTTGCCTTGATTGGACTTTCATAATGATGGTTTGGCACCCAGGGCAGCGTATTTAATTAAAATTCCAGTTGTTGTGGTTTTGAGCATAGCCCCACCCCTTTCTATTTGGCCACACCCCTTCCCATTGGCCCCATCCATTCAGCTGTCTCCTGCAGCTCCCCTTTAATTTGAAGTCACCAGCCACCACTGATATCTACACACACACACACACACACACACACACACACACACACACACACACACACACACACACACACACACACACACACACTCTCTCTCTCTCTCTGTCTCAAAGAAAAGGCATACTTCTTAACAAATTATATTTTATATCATAAAAGAAGTCTTGCTCCGCTGTACATAATACATATTAATTTTAACACACAGCTTAACTTTTAAACAAACGATTACAACTTACCATTTGTCGTAGCATTTTTTCTTTATGGACTTCTCGATCATGATGAAGTATTGCCATTCTGTCAGCAGGCTTCATTACAAAAAATATGTCATGAATTTCATACAGAGCAGCCCGTAACTGTAAGAGAGAGAGAGACAGAGAAAATTCTGCATTAGTTTATTTTAAATTCAATACGTTTGATCCTTCCCCCTCCTTCAGACAGCTTCTCCATATTATACAGCTCCTTACATGAGACCACTGGCAAGCAAGTGGTAACCACTAACAACCCAGGTCAACACACCCTCAACAAATGCCACACAAGTCCAGGACCAATGTGGGATGTCTGCACACTGTGAAAGGTTGGTAAGCTCTAGAGATGAAAATAAACAAGGGTCAAAGCAGCATGTTCAGGTTCTGCAAAGACAAAGAGAAATTATATCCCTGCAAGTGGAAGGAGAAAGGAACTGTGCAATACTTTCAAAAACTACCTGCGTAAAGCACGCATCTAAACCAGCTCAGACTGAAGGCTTCTTGTCTACAGACCTCTTGGCAAAGTTACAAAGTTTCTTATTCCTCCTGCTGAGAGGGGTATTAGAAGCATTCTCCAAACTCTAAGAGCTAATGAGATAAATTCTGAATTAACCTTTGTGTTTGTTTATGTTTGTCCTGTTACCCTCAAGGTTACAGGTTGGATACTGGACCCAGCTCAAGCACAGTAGATTACTTTGTTTTGTTTTCACGGAAAAAGAATCAGCTTTTCTTTTACCAGAAACAACCTTACAAGAAGGGTCAACAGCATGCACAAGACCCTGAGCCAAGCCTAATAGATTACTGTTGTCCAAAGTAACTAACACAGAAGATAAAGGTTTAGTTTTCTGTTGCTTTTTTGAAAGACCTTTATTAAATTATTACTTAGGTACACAAACATTAATAGAAATGAAAACTATATTAATATTCTTTTCATTTATATACATTATACATCACGTGTTTTCTTTCTTTATAACTGTCACCAATCCAATATTACATAAATTGCTCAATTCCTGCCTTTTCTTAAACCTCACTCCTTGTCCTGAAAGTTACTCAGCATGTGTTCTTCCCACAAATGCCATTTATTTTTATATAACTTGCTCCTTCCCTTTTCTAAAGATCTTCCAGTCATTTTATCTCCTTTACAAAATGCAATACTTCAAACACAGTTGGGTTAGACTTTCATTTCCCTTTTCTACCATATCTCGAAATCATGGAATTCCATTCCTAAACTCATTATCAAAACCAGCTGCTCTGCCACACTCAAGAAACTGCTCAAACCATATTTAAACAATAACTGGTTATGCTCATGCGCATCCACAGGCTGAGCTGCTGCTACATTGCTATTATCTGACTCCTCCATCCTCTGACACCTTTCTTTCTTTCTGCACTTCTTGTTTTTTCTATATCCACCCACCAAACCTCTTTCCCACTATCACAACTCTTCACATTCTCCTGATGTTATACCTCCTCAAATTTCCACAGTATTTCTCCAAATCTCTATCTAATAACACATGGAACATTTTTCAGTGTCTGAACCTAAATATTGTAACACTCTTTAGAATGGTACAATACTAGGGACACTAAACAAATTTCATCTTGCTCATTGTATAGCTGTATTTTTCTACCTCTCAAACTTTGTACAACAATCCTGACTTCTGGGAACAAAATTACTGAATACACTGTTAAGAACGTTTTAGTTAGCACTGTGTAAGTAGTTGATTTCTCTTTGTATTACTGTACATCTTTTATAATTCCATATCAATGTAGAACAATACCAAATTATGCAAATTTATCTAAAATGTATGTAAATGTGTAATTTTTCACATTTTCTCTTTTGTGCATTTTTTTTATATATGTGGAGCTTTTCTCCCCGGGCTTCCACGGAAAAAGGGCTACTAGCACAGTCAGACTTCCCCGGTACACGAATATAAAAATAAGTAAGTAAGTAAATAAATAAATAAATAATAAAATAACTGGGGTTTTTTTGCAGGCAAGAGAACTAAACGTAATAAGGCCTTACTATATTCAGGTAATTCAGGGCCTGTGTCATGGCTCAAAAGAATCATTTCCTTATTCATAGCTATTTGCTCCACCAATATCAATATTTCTGACAAAGTACTCTGCAGGGAATCTTTTAAATATGCCAAGTCATTACATTCCCAGATTTTCGGCTACCTTCTTCTTTTAAATCATATTTCTAACCTCTCCGAGGAAAAATTCTATGGTCTGCTTGGGGTATAAAAATACCTATGCAAATACTTCAAGCAAGAATCCTAAACCTTCTGGACTTTTTTGCATACTTTGGTGCTAGACATATGTCTTCCCATTGTTTCCTTATAAACTGATTTTCCAGTCTCTCCTTCCAATCTTTTCTAACCTCCTGTGACTGATTCTTATAGTTATCATGCAATATTTTATAAGCCCTTCTAACTATCTCTGTTTTAATAGCAACTTCTCTTCCAGCTTCAACTAAAAACTCTACCAGAACAGGTATTTCACTTAGGACTCCCTTATCCCTTTCTCTTTGCATACACGCTGATATCAATCCCTGGTGGGGAAGGCAGTCTCTGACGTGAAATCCATACCTCTTCTTGGCTTCATCCCACTCCATTACCTTTCCTTCTCTAGTTATTTGCTCCCAGCACCTTTGTTCATTTAACTGCTTTCTCCAAGACATTCAAGCCCCCTCCTTCCTGTTTTCTGTATCCCCCATTTGTAGTAATTCCTACTGGCAAAATATCTTTCTCCATTCTGGTGTTGGCTTAGTTATTTGAATACTTTCAGCAACTTTATTAATATAATATTCTGTATGGCTTTATTATTCTCTGTACACATCTGCATTCAAAATCACAATCTTTCCTTATTTCTTGAACCTCCCCACCTCCACCCAACTTCATTATCACTCCTTTACACTTTGAATTATAAACCTTTGCTTGTGTTATGTATATCAGCCTTAACTGTGTAGCTGTAAAATATCCCTTCAAATCAGGTAATCCTAAACCACCATGTTCTACTGGGAGGATAAGCTTATCCCACTTAACTCTTGCCCTCTTCCCCTCCCAGATAAATTTCTTCAACTCTTTATTGATTATTGCCCACAACTTCTCTGCTGGCTGATAAAAATATGCCTGACCTGTATTATAAAACAAAAGGACTAACAAAAGTTTCACTGCTTGTACCTTACTATAAATGTCCATGAACAAAAGTGTCCTAGTTTTTCTGCATTATTTTTTTGTTTAGTCTCTTTCCACATATTATCTGCTATAACAGAAGCTTTTTTAATCCATACTCCTAAATACTTCATCTTATCATGCTCCCATAAATATGGGTATTGCTGAACCTCTTACTATGTGGGTACATATTTTAAAGCTACAGCCTTTGTTTTATCTTCATTAATTTTACATCCCAAGAACACATGAAACTGTGTCAAAATGTTCCACAACATCAAGATGTCTTTTTCTGGACTTAGCAATTACAAAATAATATCTGCAAATAAATCCAACTTTTCTAGATTACCATACCAGTTACATCCCTGAATTTCCGAGTCTCTTAATGTATTTGCCAGTGGCACTACTTATAAAACAAATAGCAGTGGAGAAATAGGACACCCCTTGCCTGGCTCATCTGTTCAAACACAACTTATAGGAAAGGAACTTTAATTCTTGCCACCGATCCTTCATGTAGCCTCCTATTTAAATGTACTACTGTACTGGAGAATGCAAATGTTTACATTGTTCTACTCGTACAATCCCAGCTTACTTTGTCAAATGCTTTCTTTGCATCAAGACCCACCAACAACAACTTCCCTCTGTATTATCATTGTTCTGTTAATGTTGTTAAATGTTTGTTTGCCCCCCCCTGCAAAACCACCCTAATGTGTGTACATATATATATATATATATATATATCTATATCATATATATCTATATATATATATATATATATATATATATATATATACACACACATATATATATACATCGATTTTGGAAACACCTTTGCCTTTCTTTTAGCTAGTATACATAACATTTGATAATCATGGTTTAAAATTGAAACAGGTCTAAATGAAACCAGGTCTGTCTTTACAGTCTTTAGGTAATTCAGTCACCATAGCTTTCCTCCAAGATGTTGATGTTTCCCCTCCTTTTAAAATACTGTTAAATGAAATTTCCCAGATCTTTATCACTTTATTTGCTCTTAACTTCCATCCTTCTACAGGAATACCAACTGCTCTTACAAACTTCCCAGCAGATTGATTACACATCACTGTTTTTATCTCATCTCCTCCATTCTTAACTCTTAGTTGTTGAGCTTCATCTTCTTCTAAGTTTGGCATGATTCTTTCATAAATATTTTCATATGTGCACTTTCTTGATTTTCACATTTCTCTACTTTATACAAATTTTCATAAAATTCCCTAAATATCTCTAATACCTCTATAGGGTCATGTTATAGGCTCAGTGTGGCAACAACTCTTTCTTCTTTCTGTTGCCCAAGTCATTGTGCAAAAAGTTATTGTGCTCTGGAGTTATTGTCAAAAACAGTTGCGTAACAACCTTTTTAAATTCATGCATATTATCACGGTACTCCCTTATTTTCTTTTTAGCTCTCTACAGTTACACCTCTTATTGCTCTGTAAGATTTCCCGTACTCTGAAATGCTTTAACCTTTGTCAGCCCTTCTAAATAATTCTTGTTACTTATTAACATAGCTCTTTTTCTTTTATTTCTACCCTATTTTAAACTCAACTTTCATTTTGTCCCACTCACTAGCTATAACTTCTGAAGTACTTTCCATCTTCCCTAATAACTAACCACTATCAAATCTGAGCCCAGTTTGATAGTCAACATGTATGGTGCCAAAAGTTATCACTGGTGGGAAGTCCAAAATGAACTATGCTTTATCTATTATTAGAGAACAAAGTTTTGCAAAGAGGGACTTGTCCTACAGCAGCACATCATTATCCTTCTCTTTAATCCTAGGTTAATTATTAAAGTTATACTTCTCTAGTAAAAAGATCATTTTACCAACTCAAAGATCTTCTTTATCTATGGTAGCATAAATCAGAAAAGAAATACTATGAGTAATAGTACCAATTTTTTTCACATATTAACAACTGATCTGTAAGTTTAACATTATTTCCAAAAAATAAAACAAAACAAAAAAAAAATAGTAAACCATTCTTAGTATCTCCCAAACTACAACATTATTCATAAATCTTCCTGCACCCTTATCATTATCTTAAATAACCTGCGCATAAACGATTTACACTATTCATAAAGCCACTCCCCCCAAAGCCAGGTGAGCACTTTCTCCCAATCTCACTTCCCCCCACTCCAGCTGAATACATTCTTGCCATATCTGCCATTTTGTATTGTTTTTTATCCTTATGTCCACCAGCTGTGCTTCTTCTAACTTATATTGCTACATTAATCAATTCCCTAATATCTGGGTTTTTTTATTTTGTTTCCCCAACATATCAATAATACCAGGTCTGTAAACAATCCCCCTTTCAGTCCCTTCAGTATCAGTGCCTAGGAACCATATATCCTCCATCAGATAGTCTTCTTTCCCTTCTGTAGTTAAGTATCAGTTCTATTTTTTTTATAATCCCGTAATGCTGAACAAGTCCAAAAAATGTATTTCCAGTCACCTTTCTGCCCAGTGACACATCTCCAACAGCTTGGAGATGCATCCGGGTATACCCTTGAAATTCTGTCTGGTAAGTAGAAGTATTTGTGCAGAGACATCCATGCAAAGATTCTAATCTTTCTTACTTTTTTCCATTCTACTTTCCATATGTATAACCACTGCTGGGGATCTACGTTTCCTGATCTGTCTACCCTAGTTTACAACCATGTCTTCACTACTTCTTGCTTTCTTTCTCGGACTGCACTATGTATGCAACTAATCAAACCACTGCTTTTATACTCTCCCTTACTCCACTCTCCTATCGACGTTATTATTCCTGGTCTCTCCTTCTCTGCTACCTTTATCTAGATCATGTTTTCCCCTTCTTCTAGTAGTGTCACTTAGTGTAACCTCATTGTTTCCGGAAGATTAAACATTTATTTTGCTTCATCCCAGGGTCTTATTTTTCCCTCCAGCAACTATATCATCCCACTATCCACTTTGGCTGAAAATATTCCTCCACATTATTCCTGCCTCTTCTACACCCCCTTTTTTCTCAGTCAGTCCTATGGGTAATATATCCTACTTCCATTGTTTTGAAAAATTATTTTTACTGTCCTACAAATACTACCTAAAAGCAGGGGTGTAACTAACTGAGATTTCTTACCCAACAGTATGTCATATTTGTCCATTCATTTAGCTCTTCCTCACACTAACGTCACCCATTTCCGTCCTTGGATGTTATCCATTAACCTAGTCAGGACAGACAGTTGGGCAGCATACTACATTTTTCTGGGTCTGGGAGGCCTAATCCTAATGTTTCCTTTGGCAAGGTCATTTTGGTCCAGTTCATTCTAGATTTCAAAGGACCTGATCTGAAATCCCTTTTCCAATTATTAATGCTTAATAAATCTCTCCTCTCTGGTACCCCCAGAAACCATGAGCCATGTACAATATATAAGAAATTACATACCAATATATAACCTGAACCTTCTCCTCCAGATCAAGGTTCAACACAGCTCATTTTTTGAGACTGCTATAAATTTGGCCTACATTTTCCCCATATGCCCTATGTTTCAAAGCTTAACATGTATTTCTGATCCACATCCCAATGTATTTGATTTCTCCATATAGCCACCATTGCCTTCAAGCTGTCGTCCACTAATCCATCCCTTGTAGACTTATTCCCACTGCTTTTGTTTTGTTTTGACCTCATTTATTTTTTAACCTGAAATTCTCCAAAACTAAGTAAAGATTCCATTGTCCAGCTAAGGTTATCTTCTGGTTTGGACAGAGATAATATTAATGCCATCTATGTATAATGAGGATTTTAAGCTCCTGATCTCCCCAAATATATCCTTGGATATCTGACTGCCTCATGTTTGCCACAAGTAGATTGAGATATAATGCAAATAATATAGGGGATAGTGGGCAAAATTGACTTGTGCCCCTTTTTACGGATAGGACAGCAGACATGTGCCCTGTTATTTTAAACTGTGTTGTGGCTTCCACATATACATTTTTAATTAATTCCATCAACTGATCTGGAAACCCAAACCTAATCAATACCCTTAGAAGGTTCTACTCCACTCTATCAAAAGCCTTCTCCACATCTATAGCAAACCAGTTTTTCCTTTTTTAGGTTGGCATCCCAAACAATCATAAATGCTCTAATGCTATCATGCAGTCTATGGCCTTCTATAAATCTTCACTGATAAGATTTTACAGAGGTATAAGTTACGAAACAGAAAGCCCACTTGCAACTTACTGGATTGTACAGGCAGCAGTTATGTATACAATTGTTTTGTCATTTCAGTGAGAGGTTGAGAATATTTTGTTTAAGGAAAGTATCTGCAGAGTATTGTATGGTGAACACAAAGTCTAAACCTTGTGATGAGCATGTGCAGGACCAGGACTGGTTATGTTATTGTTTAAGCAGTGGTTTAAAACTACTGAGTTTGCCTGAGAGTTTTATTTGTATGGGGGATTGTATTCTTGAGTTTAGCAATGTAATGGCAGTAGAGCGAGTCTCCTACAGCATTATTTGACTTATTTGTAAGTAATAAGAATTTGTTACTAGACAGGAGGTCCCTTGCTGGACAGTAGGGCAGGAATATGTTTTGTAGTGCATGGCATTTTTCTGGATGATGAATGAGTTTGTATGCTGTAGTTAGTTGTGAATATATTAGGCAGTTGTGAATATATTAGCTAGTTGTGAATATATTAGGCAGTTGTGAATATATTAGCTAGTTGTGTAATTCAAACCAATTTAATTCCTTTAAGCTATGACAATGGTAGGTCCTATGATGGACACTGGTAGCAAATTTAGCTATTTTATTGTAGCAGGAGGCAAGTTGCTTTCTTTGATTATTGTTTGAGTTTGTTAGAATAGGAGCGGCATATAAAAGAATTGGCAATAAGAAGGTGGTGGATAGAGTTTTTCTTGCATGTGAATTCGCCCTTCACCAAAGCTCTCTGAATAACTTTTTTTCCCACCGTGGTATTACCCAATCCATCCCAAAATCCATAATTGTATAGGGAGCTCATCCTTCTCAGGTGTTTTGTTACTGTTTTGCTCCAACATTACTGTTTTGATTTCTTTTTCAGTTGTCTCTCTTTAGTAAAATGTTGAGCTAATTCTGGATTTAATTTTGGTAAGTCCACCTCCACCCAAAAAAGACCCAATTCTCTGCTCATGACACTGCTCTGCTAAATATCTATAATATAACTTCTGGTAATAATTTCTGATAATTTCTAATATTTCCCCTTCTCCAGTTACTATTTTATGTGATGTATCCCTCCTAATTCCAACTATCATTTTTTCTACGTTGTGCTGTTGTAAATGAGTAGCTAAAACCCTTACTGCTCTAGGGATTGCTGTTTGTAGTGCTTCTTTAAAAATGTGGCCCTGTATCCAAATTCATAGGTTCATAGGTTTATACTAGGCTATCTGCCCCAAGGCATTTATAAGCCTAGCCCGAATTTTTGTGGCTTACGCCACCCCTTATATGAAAAAATACTGTACCCATTAGTTTGTTGTGCCTCTGTCCAGCAGTGACACAGAGATGATTCCCGGGGTAAACCTACGATCTCCCATCCACAGGTCAAGATTTCTCTTGAACAGAGCCAGCGAGGGGCTCTGCCTCACATGGACTGGGACACTATTCCACAGCATAGGGAGTCTCTGAGTGATAAATCTATCCCTCCAGCACGTCCTATTTATATCCGTGCTAAGGTTTAAGTCGCTTGCTCTGGTGGTTTTGGTGGATTTGGATTTTTTGAGGTGGAGCATGTCCATTAATTCCGGGTTGGACATGGCCTTGTATGTCAGGCACATGTCACCACTGAGCAGACGGTATGCGACTGAATAGAGCTGGAGTTTCTTCAATCTGGCAGCATATGACAGATTTTGGAGTCCCTTTATCCTTTTGGTGAGAAACTTTTGGGGTCTCTCCAATTGCTGCAGATGTCGGGCGAGATACATCCCGAATGGGGCATTGTACTCGATCATTGGTCTGATAAGTGAAGAGTACAGGGAAACAATGACCTCACTAGATCTGGATGTGAATCCCTTCATGATCAGGTGGGCAATGTAGAAGGTCTTTCTAACCACTTTAGCAACGTGAGTGTCAAAAGAAAGGCCACTGTCAACCTGGGTCCCCAGGTCCCTGATAACCTCTTCTGTGCTTAGTGGATTGCCACCTATATGGTAGCTTGGGGTTACCTTGTTTTTCCCAAGGGTATGACTATACATTTTTGGCGCTAACTTCAGGCCATGGCTCTGGCACCAGCTATCTGTTTCCGTGAGTCCCTTCTGAAGGATATCCGTGTCCGATGCACTTTCCACTATGGCGCCCAGTTTGCAGTCGCCTGCAAGCTTTGGCGGCCAAAGACCTCCCATGTTGGCCTGTACTTCTGAGAAGTAGATGCCGAACAATAGGGGCCAAGGACCGAGCCCTGTGGGACACCACTTGTGACCGCTTGGAGTCCGACATAGCGCCAGCAACTCTAACACTGTGGGTTCTGTCCTTAAGCCAGTTTGCAACCCATCTTGTGACATATGGGTTTACATTTAAGCTGGTAAGTTTTTTACAATACCCGAGTGGGGTATTGTGTCGAAAGCCTTTGCAAGGTCAAGGTAGGCTGTATGGACTGCCTTTCCTCATCAATGACCTTGGTGACTGTTTCAAGAAGTCGACCAAGTTCAAAAGGCATGATCTTCCCTTGACGGTTAAACTGGGTCGGGTCCAATGTCTGCAAGTCCCCTATATCTTTGTTTATGAGCTCCATTATGATCCTCTCCATAGCTTTGCAGACTAGACTTGTTAAGCTTATGGGGCGGTAATTACCAGGGTCCGTGAGAGGCACCAACTTTGTGGAGTGGGACCACAGTTGCTGCACGCCACTCCTTGGGCACGTATCCTGTGGTAAGGCTGAGATTAAACAGCTGCCTTATGTGCGGGTTTAATTCCTCATTTAGCTCAAGGTAGCACACAGCCGGGGACACCATCCGTCCCATTGATGCTGTGTTTTAGCTTTAGAGAGAGCAGCTTTCACCTGCGCATTTGAGATGTCTGGGAGGCTACACTGCTGGGATAGTTATCTCTCCTTTAGGGGAGAGGGGTGAAGTTTGCACTGAACCTGTCTGCCAGTATGTTGGCAATGTCTGTGGGTTCAGTGATTTTGTATCATTTTGGACTAATTCTGAGCATATCTGGGAGTTTCCACCCAGGTTCCTAACATAGCTGAAAAAGGCCTTATGATTGTCCTTTAAATCCATGGCAATTTTTCTCTCAAAATTGGCCTTAGTTGATTTTATGAGTGCTCGTATTTTTACTAATAATGATCAGGGGTGACTTCCCTTTTATGGATTTTGTTCTATCATGTAATAGCTTTCTCCTCTTATTGTAAAGTTTGTTAATGGCTGGGGTCCACCAGACTGGACGTTTGCCCTTTGTGGAAAGAGTCTTGGTTTTATTTGGGATTGCCTGATCCATGCAGTCCTGGAGGTGTTCATAGAAGGCATTTGTAAGGGCTTCCGCAGCTTGGGTTGTGGTTTCCACTGTCTCAGGGGCCTTGAAGGACACCACACCAGTCTTGAGTAGTGTGAAGTTTGCTTTAGAGAAGTTCTTCACTGTGGTTTTTTTTGTTTGGGGTGGGGGTGGGATGTGGATTTCCAGTGAGATTAGTTTATGATCAGATCTCACCAATGAGGGATATACTTCCGTGTGGAGCATTTTGTCCCCATGTTTGTGATAATGAGATCTAGTATATTTTCTCCTCTCGTGGGAACAGTGACTAGCTGTTCCATGGCATTTGAATTTATGAACTCCAGGAACCGTTGGGCTAGAAAGTTAGGGCTTGAGTAATGTTCCCAGTCTATATTCGGGCAGTTGAAGTCACCCAATATGATGGTGTTTGGAGATACATTTATACCCTCCAGTGTCTTCAGGAAGGCTGTGTGGTGTTCCTGAGTTTGAGAGGGTGGCCTGTAGCATGCTACAATTTGTAGAGCAGTTTTGCCTATGGTTAGTTGCACCTGGATGGTTTCAAGCTTCATGCGTTGCCACCAACCTGGAGGTGTGGGTATCCTTTATGAATATGGATACACCCTCCTTTTGTGGTGTGGTCCGGGTTTTGGGGCCGGAATGCATGATATGAGGTAAAACCTAATAGTGCCGGGGTGCTCTCAGGAGCCTTGAACCAGGTTTCAGTTACAGCACAGGCATCGATGTTCTCCATACTGAGAAGGGCCTCGAGTGCGTGCATTTTGAGATTTAGACTTCTGGCATTGAGCAGCATTACCCTCAGTTTCTTCCCATTTTTGTTTTCTAGGGTGGTAGGTTTAGAATTTGAGCCTTGCCTAAAAAAGGCACTATAGGGGTGGCAAGAGCCTTAGCTAATATCCGGAATCCCAGGGGTGACAGGTGCAAGCCGCCCTCAAGCAGCGTGGCTTGTCAAGCATGTCATCCCAGGCAGACAGACACTGGATCCCCTTTGAATGACACCAGACATTAAGCCAATTGTTAAAGCTGATCATCTTGTCTCTATATTGTGGCATCATTCTTGGTGAAGGAAGGATACTGCTCAGGGTTAGGGTCATACCTGCCTGGGCTACATAATCAGAGAGCTCCTCTATGTCTCTTTTCATGTAGTCCAGGGAGGTATGTCTCAGGTCGCTCACACCAGCATGGACAATGACTGTGTCATATTTGTACTTGCCATGGAGTGACCCGAGTGCTTGTGTTATGTGGCGGATTCTAGCGCCCGATAGGCAGCTTACTGTGACCCTCTCCTTGTTCAGCCTGGTGAGTGGGACGCCAGTGTGTCTGACTATGGAGTCACCTATGACAAGTATGTTTGGTGTTGTATTTGGCTTTAAGGGCTGTGACTGCTTTGCACACTGCTTTTGTGGTTTATGTGTTGCTTGTGGGGTGTCTTGAGGTAGCAGTTGTTTGGGTGTCTGCTTTGGAGGCCTCTGCTGTTTAGGTAAATTATTACTCAGAGCCTCCGAGTATGTCTTTGTGTGTTTATGTGTTTGATTCAGTGGTGTGGTAGCATTATGTGAGGCTGGTTTTGTGGTGTGTGTAGTTGCCTTCTCCTCCTGTCTGGTCTTGCCAGTCCTGAGTTGAGAGAGCTCAGCCTCCAGTTTGGCTAAAAAGCTGCATCTCGCAAGTATTTGTGTTATGTGGGAGGAGGAGAGGGTTGTCTGTGTACATGAGGCAGTTATAACATTGCCTCAAGATTCCCAGATTCACCGGCTGGACCGGAGAGGAGATTGACAACTGACCTTTGGACATGCTAGAATAATATTGGGAATTCCTTAATAACTGAAAACAAGGGCCAGTGGGGAGTGAGGGTGTAGTGCTTTTAATTTTAGTGCTGACTTATATAATTGCTTTAGTGAGCAAGTGCCAGGTAACTTGAGTGCAATGTGTTACAAGTAACTAAATGCAAAACGACAAACAGTAACTTTCTTTCAAGTGAAACAAGGAAATAAGTACAGTAAGCAATGCAGATATTACTAGTGATCCACAGAAGCGCTGAGAAGCCGTGTATTAGGTGGAATTAGCTTCCAGGGAAATAACAAGCAAACAAACAACAAGCATATAAACAAAGCTAGATTCAGCAGGCCTGGATCTAGTCTATGCTAGAGCAAACAAGGTGTACCAATTTCAGTAAGATACAGTTCAAATATTCAGGCACTATAAACCTTTAACCAGAAATTCCCAGCTCAGAAGGGCAGAGTCCAGCCTCTTCTCCCACAAGAGTGCAGACCACGAACCTTCTTAATGTAAAATAACTGGCCTGAAGCCCAAGTGCCTAAACCAGAACTAATACACTTGGACACTGGGCTCTCAATCAGCAGTTCCCAACTTAGAAGGATGAAAGCTACCTGTCCTGCCACCACAGTGCTTGCCACAAACCTTCCTAATGTAAAACAACTGGTCTGAAGCCCAAGTGCTTAATCCAAAAGGCTTAGAATGATAGCTACACTTTAATCAAGTTACAACCAAGCAGTAATAAATACAATTGAATACTTTAGAGAATGTCTGGATTAGTGCTCAAGTTACACAAACAACGCTAGATCCAGCAGGCTCGAATCCAGTCTATGCCACAGCAAACAAGGCGCACCAACTTCAGTAAGAAGCAGTTCAGATATGCATGCACTATAAGCCTTTAACCAGAAATTCCCAGCTCAGAAGGGCAGAGTAATTCTTTTGTCATCTTCCATTTGTGCTTCCGTAATAAGTCCCTCCAACTCCTGACATTCCTGTTTCATTAGCAGTTTCAATTTTAATTTCAAAGATCTTATTTTAGTCCACCTTGTCCCCCGATCAAGGATTTTCCTTAGAAGTTTTCCTTAATATTTTCCCCTGTATTCTATGCTTCTACTCTGCTTTAATATTACCTCAACAAACCAAAAAATCACACCCACTCTACAAGGTAATGTTTGCCAAATCGTTTAGGAACCATTAGCAAAATGTCTTACTTTTCACCTAGTTTACAGGAAACCTCCACTGTTTATCTCCAAACTAAGGTTTGTAGGTTTCTATTTACATTTCTATCACGGCATAATCCAAATGCAATAAAGGCTCCTCCATTATCTTCAACAGAAGGGCCTTACATTCCCTCATGGGGATAATTTTATCAAATCTTGACCAGGAGCCCCATTTTTTTTTACTACAGAATGTAAAATCTGTATCACCTTTTCTTACTCCCCTTAATTTTCAACCATCTACCAGTCCTAATATATGTAACAATCTTTTTATGTTCATCCACTTTTCTCAACCTGTTTCTTGAAAATCATATTCCAATATTCCACCACTATCAAAACACATTTAAACACTTGCATTTTAACAGAGTTTTCCTTATACAATATTCTTTTGCTCTCAGTTGTATATACACTCCCACAATAATATAACTGAGTCCGTTGATCATCCATTTCCATATCAGCAAGGATTCATCCCCTGCATTGTAAGTTATATCCATTTTAAAATTTCCTACCCGCATGGTGAGTAATAGGACCCCCTTTCCCCTCCATTTTTTTAAGAATCAAATGCTAGGACTGAAATACATTTTCTTTCCACTTTTTTGTGTTCCTCCTCTGACATATGCATCTCATAAGCTACCGATAGATCTACTTCCGGTCTCTTTAAATATAACAATATTCTCTCCCTTTTTACATTAACATTCCAAGACATGTTAATTCTCTAGTGTCTAACAGCCCTCCTTCCATCTCTAAAATCCACCTTCCCTCTTTGCATAACTTGCCTTTTGTTTTTGTCCCCTCTTTCAACTCTGAAAACTGCCACTCCTCTCCCTTGTCCTCTGGAAGTACTAGTCCCAGCCATATTCTCTTATATTGTAATGAATCTTGACCACTTACACTCCCAAACCTCCAGCTAAGCCAAATAACCTTTAAAAAAATAAAAAAACTAAGAAGTACGTGCAACATTTCTTTCTTTCATGGAGACGGCATTGCCTCTTCCTTGGCCACAGAGTCTAGCCCCAGAAACTCTCCTGAACTGAAGAACTAGAGCAACTGGGTTTCTGAGGCAATTCTCCCTGTATCTCCATCCCAGTCTTTCCTTTTTCACTTCAGCTTTTACCCTCCTTGCCAAACCTAAACATATTCCATCCAACCTTCTTTCTCTATCCTCCCCCCAACTGGGACCTTCTCATTAATCTCAGGATTTCTTTATTCTGTTCCAGTTCCCTCTTTCTACAAAATTAAAAAAAAAATCTCCTACCAACTTCTTCCTGCTTACTCAATTATAAACCACAAATATTTTGTCTCTAACATACAAACTACCTAGAATAATCATGGTTGCTAGCATCCCATTCCTATTCACTGACCCCTTTTTTGTAAAATATTTGTGAACTGAGTGGAATAGCATCAGTATTCTAACATTTGTTTACATATCTTTCTCTTCTCACAATAACTTAGCTTTTCCTTTTGCAAAACTGTAAAACAAAACACGGCTGAACCATAGCTACACCTTACTATTGATCAAAGGTTTCATAAACATGTTTGAAATAACTTAACCAAAAATAATTTAAAATCCAAACATTTATTCATGAACATAAGGTCAAACACTTTATTAGTACCTTTAGCAAAATCATTAAACTTGGTCAACATAACTCAGTCTCTAATAGGTATGTTTACCATTTCCTTCTGTCTCTACAATGGTAACAGATTAAATGTAATCACTGCTGACAAGTATACTGAAGACCAAAAACACACGAACACAGTTGAGTAAAAAAGCAGAACACCTTTATCCAACACAAAGCTTTCGGGACAACTCCCTTTTTCAATGATTAACACAAGGTGCAGTTAGTTTCAGATTTAAATACACCCACCACATATCACATGACCTGCAGCCAAGATCATATGATCAGTTACATTAACATTCAACATGCAATCACTATCATTTTTACTAAGTAAAATACAATATTATAACTTATATGGACACACTTATACAAATACACATGTTCTTATAAAAATATGCCTATAAAAAATATATATATATGCTATGCCCTAGCACTCAAAGTTCATCTACTCAACAATCGTCTCTTACATATTATATCTAAAATTATAAAAGTAAATATTTATTTAATACCGTAGAATTTCTACAGCAATATTAAAACCATGACAAAGGCCATGTTACAAAATATAAATCATTTTAAACAGTTATGCTGCAGCTTTACTAAAATTGGTTTTATTGACACAGATGCATTTAAACCAGGTTCAGTGTCTGCTGACAATCGCACTATCCATTCGTATTCCCTCACTTCAAGTTGGTTACATATATCACCCCCTCTTAATGTTTTATACAACATATCTATGACCCTAAACTTGAACATATGTTCATTACCACATTCTTTTATATGTTTGTATAAAGCATTTGTCTCACACTGTCTCCTTATGCTGGACTTATGTTCAATTATACGATCCCTGAGTCTTCTTGTTGTCATCCCCACATAGAAGGATGAACATGCTACACAAGTTGCTATATAAACAACGTAGCAAGAGGCACATTTTGCTAATCCATTAAATTTGTAGCATTTATTAGTGACAGGGTGTTTAAATGTATTATTGTGTAATGAATTATCATCTTGTACTGGCACTATATCAATACAACAACTACAATTGTAACAACATATAGTGCCTCTAGTTCTTCCATCAGATTGATGAGTGGAGGTGTATAAGAAATCTTTATAACATAACAATGACTTCAACGATCTCTTATTCCTATATGCAAATGAAGGTGTATTCCCTACTACTGCTCTTATATCATCTTGTGCTAACAGTATTTTCCAATATTTATTTACAACCCTCCTAACTATATGTGTTTTCATATTATATGACGTTATAAATCTTAATTTAGCATCATCCCTCACATTTTCAAACTCATTACAAATATTACCAAATATTAACTGCCACTCCTCTCCCTTGTCCTCTGGAAGTACTAGTCCCAGCCATATTCTCTTATATTGTAATGAATCTTGACCACTTACACTCCCAAACCTCCAGCTAAGCCAAATAACCTTTAAAAAAATAAAAAAACTAAGAAGTACGTACAACATTTCTTTCTTTCATGGAGACGGCATTGCCTCTTCCTTGGCCACAGAGTCTAGCCCCAGAAACTCTCCTGAACTGAAGAACTAGAGCAACTGGGTTTCTGAGGCAATTCTCCCTGCATCTCCATCCCAGTCTTTCCTTTTTCACTTCAGCTTTTACCCTCCTTGCCAAACCTAAACATATTCCATCCAACCTTCTTTCTCTATCCTCCCCCCAACTGGGACCTTCTCATTAATCTCAGGATTTCTTTATTCTGTTCCAGTTCCCTCTTTCTACAAAATTAAAAAAAAAATCTCCTACCAACTTCTTCCTGCTTACTCAATTATAAACCACAAATATTTTGTCTCTAACATACAAACTACCTAGAATAATCATGGTTGCTAGCATCCCAGTCCTATTCACTGACCCCTTTTTTGTAAAATATTTGTGAACTGAGTGGAATAGCATCAGTATTCTAACATTTGTTTACATATCTTTCTCTTCTCACAATAACTTAGCTTCTCCTTTTGCAAAACTGTAAAACAAAACACGGCTGAACCATAGCTACACCTTACTATTGATCAAAGGTTTCATAAACATGTTTGAAATAACTTAACCAAAAATAATTTAAAATCCAAACATTTATTCATGAACATAAGGTCAAACACTTTATTAGTACCTTTAGCAAAATCATTAAACTTGGTCAACATAACTCAGTCTCTAATAGGTATGTTTACCATTTCCTTCTGTCTCTACAATGGTAACAGATTAAATGTCCCATCCTTAGCTCTACCAACTCAGCGATTTCCTTACTTCTATATAATTGACTATTTAGGTGAAGCAATATGTGTAAAAACTAATTTACCTTTTTGTCCAATATTTCACTAATGTACCCCCCTCTGTTATACGTTCTGGCTATTACTCAGGCACTGGCACCTTTCCATATTTTACAAAGCATTACAGGTCCCTGCATTCTTCATTCAGCCTCCTCCCCACTGCAGTGTCACCTGGCCATGAGCAAACCATAATAAAAAAAAAAAAAAAAAAGATGGCACAAACATGAAACTTATGTCACTACTAGAATTTAAGGAATTTAAACTTCTGAGACCAATGTTGTATACTTGTTTAAACCACTCCTTCCATACGCCCACTTTCCTAGCTATTACTTTGTAAGAAAAAATGTAACTGAACTTGAATGTTTGTACAATACTGGAATTCAACTCTCATCTGCCATGAAACCATTTTTAACACTATGGTATCCAGGGTCTTTATTAAGGAACTGTACACTGAGTTGTTTTGTTTATATTTATTGATTTTAGATCGATGACGTTCAACTTGGTTTACTGTGGAGGCAATTTGTTACCTACAACACTTGAATTGTTCGTAGGCTTGTGCAACTGAAGCTAGCCAGGATCTTTAGTCCTGAACACATAGAAGGTTTACCATCCTGATTTTTCCTCAGTTTAATTTGTGACTTTGACATCCCAACGAATTGTGTTGCTGAAGTTTTCTGCTACACTTTGGCCCTGGTTCATCAAGGACCCTAAAAGGTGTTCATCGTATTGTTTTCTATTCACTGGTGACTTCCTAAAAAGTAGGGAAAAGATCCTGCTGGCATATTCCAAGTCTTTATGGACTCTTTGCTTTTCTGAGCTTTGGCCCAAACTACTAATTGGATGTCTTCTTTTTAGCGCAACCTTGTCCCAACCATTCAAGTCTCATTTGGCATCCTATGGAAATTAAGGTTTACCTCTTCCAGTCAAAGTCGCCCTAATTATAACCAGATACAGTATTTTACATCTCACCCCTTTTTTTCTTCACTAGTCTCTGCACCGGTATAATTAAGGCTTGGATCCTTCTTGTATGTCCTGAATAGTCTTGGTCAATGAAGACATGTTCTTCTCCACAAAACCATTAATCGGATTTCTACAGTATTGAAAGAACTTTTTCTTTCAAGGCAAATGTAGAAAATCTTACTATGATCTGTCAGGGTCTGCCATGTGGGTCTCTGCTTGGGACCTATGCTGCTCTGTGTGCCTTTTTAAGAAACATGTCCTCTTCTGGCAATTTTTTCCATTCCGCTAACTATCATATAATGAAGAGCTTACAGTCTCTGCCCTCTAAGCTCTCCAGCACACGAACAATCTCAATATTTTTCCAATGTACCTAATCTCCTTGATCTCACAGTGCTGCCTCCATGACAACCATGCAGGAGTCCTCCTCCTCTGTCTTTGCTGTCAGTAGTTCATTCTATTGCAGGAGTGTTTGTAAAAACTCAGAATGTTTATTCGCTGCATCTTTCAAGACCTTGACATCCTCTGTAATGTATTCTTCCAGCATACTATTCATATTCTTGAGTTCTAAAAACACATCCCATATGGTAACCTCTGTGCAATCTGCTACACTGCCGGCCCGGGATGGCTCAGAACTAGAAGACTTTACTGACAGAAACTTTCTGTGCAAGTTCTAATACCATTTCTCTTGTTTTTCCAACTCTGTTTTTCTTCTTCATGGACATGCATCTAAACTATCTTTTCTTATACTGTAATTTGAGAGTATGATTACCTATTGCGAAGATCACTGTCTGATCTTAGTTTATTTCTAAGGGAATTGAGGAGTATAGGTGCTTATCCACTCCTTGCCATACTGGAAGTCCTAAACACCATATTCTTGAGATTAAAGCTAGAGCACTAGGACAGGTTTCGTTTGATGCTGAGTGCATTTGAAACAAAAGATCATAAAGCGATAAAGGACATATTAATCTCCATGGTAATACCAGCTCTTGATTACAACTTAATCTTCTGTACTTTAAAAATGACTAAAAAAGGAGAACTTGAAATTGCACAAGACGTTATGCTAAAAAATAAGAACAACTAGATCTTTGCCATACACAGAATAATTACAAAAAAATAGGTTTCTATAGTATTCTTTACAGATTGGTCAGAAGGAAATGATGTTTGTCCTTTAAATCAATAATGGACAATGATTTAATAACTTAAATGGAATTGGATTTGGTCATGCTACTTTAAGATATAAGAGAAAGGGGACTAATTTATAAAATGAAACACGATAACACTAAAAGAGACAGACATGTAATGCAACAAATACCATGACTGTGGAATAAATTGCTGTTAAACATCAAACAAATTAACTTTATTGAAAAGCAGACTAGAACACTATCTGGTAAATAATAAATTCAAACATGGAACCTGCACTACTGAAGGTCAGATAGGACTGTCTACAAAGATGGTACAACTATTCCTGTGCTCACATCTAGTACCTCAATTCAACGGTGCTTGAAATGCTTATATCCTTTTTAATGCTCAGTATCCACGAGTCTCTACCTTATAACACTATATCTCACCCAGCAATAACACACCCAGAGCACAGGACATATTATCACAAGCATTAATACACATTCCTCATGAGTCCTTCAATCTTGGAGACCCAAACATCAACGGGCAAACCATAAACAAAACCTGCTCACCTTCTCGAATGAATCTCTTTAACTTGCACATCAAATATAACAACCCATCAAACACTACCTCTACTCTCAACTGCATTTTAACCTCATAATTTAATAACATAAATAAAACTGTTTTTCTGTCAGGCAGCCTTAGAGATCAGAACCAAACCCTTGCAACTAAGCTACAAACCCACTCAAGCTTGCCTCCTTCTTACAAAATGAAATGATAAATATAAGAAGGAACTTGGCAAAGGCTAAAGGAATAATGATATGTGGTGGCAAAAGTGTTAATAATGCAAAGAATGAAAATGTTATCCTTATGTCCAGATAGTGAGATCTCAAATGGAGCCCTGGGGTAGCAGATTGATGGACTTTAAATCTTTACAAGGATAAAGGAAAAATGGCAGCAGTTCAGGAGAGGACAAAATGGTGAAATGTCTGTCCCAAAAGCCAAATGATGATCTAAAGTTACACAAAGGAGGTGGCTGGGTGGACCATTTTGTAATACAGAAAAACTGCTGAAACATCTAAACAGCACTTGCAAGTCACAGCAGGTAGTATTATGTAGAAAAAAGGAGGAATACTGGAAGACAGTGGGACACTTGCTCAGGGTCAGTGGGCATGAAGCAACCTCATGATGAGCTAGTGGTTTCAAAAACAAAGTAATACAAGAGAAGAAGCAAGGGTATAATTGTCATTACTGGGGCAAAATTTCAATCTCCCATTTTGTCAGATTTGGTCCCCTTCACCATAGATGGTGTGACCCTGGAGAAGGTGTATAATAATTTGGTGCTTTATCTAGGTTTCAATATTTTTTAAAAAGTCAGTATATTCCTCATTTTTCTGAAAGGTGAGTAATGTATCAAAGTCAATAAATTCTCCCTCACCCAGGTCAAAGTATTCAATTACAGACAACTGTTCATGTCAATCTGGTCAACCTGTGATTGGACCAGTAATGTTATCGCAAAAGATTGTGCAGAACTAGTCACATAGCATAACAGATTACATCAAATACTTTCCAAGACTATTCTATATAATGATCTTCACAATAATAATAATCCTCCACAAAAAAATCAGGAAGCAACCTACTTTACTTAAATGTGTATTTACATTAACTATAAGCAAATTATAAAGGACAGCATGCATAGTAGAAATAGGTATACAACTATTTTCTGACAATGCGAAGTAATCAGCACATTACAAAAATATTGAGATTACAGCAATTCACCAGGCAAATAAACCGTGTATTATAAAAAAAAATAAAAGTGATAGTGACAATGAAAGATCCTGCACTGTTTTATTCATAATGCTTTATTGCACGGTTCTGTATATTACTTGTCATGACTAGTAATGTCTTTCGGCTTTTCCCGGTTAGGGGTCGCCACAGCGAAACTCCAGTCCGCTAATGATTGGCAGAGGATTTTTAAGGTGCCGAGTTGCCAGCCCGATGCCCAACCTTCAAAGAAGGCACACCCATTCACGCACGCACCTACCTGCATGTCTTTATACGTCACTCAACCACGGGGAGGACATACAGACTCCACACAGAAGGCGCTCCAGCCGAAAATTGAACGGGAGAATATTGCTTGCTATGACTACTGCTACTAATATAAAATACTAAGGGAGTACAAAATACAGGTTACGTTCTACTTAACTATATATTGAGATAGTGACTACATAAACACCATTCACCTTGGAATTAACATATGTTTACATTTTCCAGCCATTATAATTGGCAATCCAGAATTTTTTAACAAATGAAGCAAATAAAAAAAATTAAAATAACACTAAAGTAACAACAATATTTAGATAAGAAGTTACAAACAAAGGTCCCATTTGAACAAATTATCAAGGCAAGAAAATATAAAAAAAATGCATAGTAATCTTTGATAAAGAACAAGGGAGCTCCACAATATTCTGGTTAAATTTTCAACAGACCTTGTGGGAACTACATGGTTAAAAAAATAAAATAAAATATCAAACCATTTATTTAACCAACCTGGTAGCACTCTGAGTACAAAAGCACCTTAACTGGCAAAATAAAAGCCTGAACCTATGAATACTGAAATTTCTGTTCACATTCTGTAACTAAACCAAAAATAAAAATATATGAGAGAGTAGAACTAATTTCACTATTTAGTAAAGAAAGACAGTGTTGGCAAGAAATGCATATGATGCTGCATGTATCATCACACCAGAGGTGACCTGCTGCATTTGGTTTGAGAGGAGTCACCCTATTGGTGACACACTTCCAACACAGCACAAACACTGTTTTCCATTACTTTCTAAGAGGATTTTGATTAATGGATATGTATAACTAAGAGGATGGCCCTCTTTTTGGGTATATTTAATCGTTACTTGGAAAAAACACTTCATTATTAAATGCAATGGGTACCTGAGCCAGTACTCGATCCTGCAATGACATATCTTGTGAAGACACTGGTCCTCTTCTAGAATAAGGTTCAGACTGGAAAGTTTTAATGAACTCAATTGTATCCTGTCAACAACAATGAAAATACAATGATAAAGTCAATGTCTCAGTAAAGGTAAGAATATATTTATCAAAAGTTTTACTGTTTGGTGTGAAAAAAATATATTCCTTCAATGTCAAAACAACTGACAAGCTAAAGTTATAGGGGTACTCACCATAATAGTAAATCTTTGAGAGAAGTCCTGGAGCAAATATCACTACCAGAACTAATAAAGCAAAGTTGTGTAAGTAAACTAATAACAGTAGATATTCAGACAGATCACTGTTACAGTAGCCTAAACTATATGGGATTATCTTGCCAAGGATAAGATCACTGGACAGCTTCCAAAGCTTCAGTGGGGGGCCTTCCACGTGTGAGAGCATGCAAGTATAAAGTAAATGTATTAGGTATCAAAATTCAGTGCTTTTTTACCTCTAAACAAAAAGAGAAGCTAAAGCCCTGAAGCTACAGAAGTATGTGCTAGGAGCAGAGGAGAAGAAAGAAACCCCCAACCTGGCAAAAATAGAAGGCAGAAAAAAGAAAAAGGGTTTGTACACCAACAGTGATCTATTTTGAACATCTACTTTACTGCTAAGTTTACTTATACAACTGTACTATGTTCATCAATAAATCACTGTTGCAGTAGCCTAAGCTACATGGTATGACCACAAAGTTTAGATAGATAGGGAGGAGATTGAAGGCAGAAGGATCAGAGTCTAGCAGCCCATGAAGCATAGTCAAAATAAATCCTGCCCAGGCCCTGGAGAAGGAATCAATCTTAAAGTGCTTGTTAAAATTATGTACAGATGAAGTCACCCTTTTTCAAAATGCTGCAGAAGTAGCCATACCTCGTTTAAAATGGGCTCTGACTTTGCCTGGAAGTGACTTACTATGATGAGAATAGCATGGGACAAGCATTTGGAAATATTTTGATCTGATTTTCTTTTCATTTTAGCTTCATAAGCAGTAAATAAATGATCTGAACTCCTGAAGTCCTTTTTTCTGTCAATAAAGTATCTGAGTTGTCTGTGGACATCCAAAGTGTGCAGAATGTTCTCTATCTTATTTTTGTTTCGGGAAAGAATACACAGAGATGAACAGAGTGATTTAAAATGAACTCTGAAACAACTTTTTGCAAGAAAGAAGGATTAATTCTTAAGGATACCTTATCTTTATGAAAAGTGAGATGGGGAAATTACCATAAAAGCTTGAAACAATGATAATCTTCTAGATGAGGTCATAGAATCTAGCAAAATTGTTTCCCACATTATGAATATTAAGTCAGCCTTGTGAGCTGGCTCAAAGGGAGACGGAGAAAGTTTTTCTAGTACAATTAAGATCTCAATACATTTTTGCCTCCAAAAGAAGGCAGGCTACTGTTGTGACAAAACAGAGAAGTTAGGACAACAAAACTTTATCTAAAAACATAACTATATACAGAAGAAAAAAGGGGAATGAAGAGACGGTTCGGCTACTGCAGCAGTGATTTGATCAAACATCTACTGTTATGGTAATTACAACTTACACAAATGTGTTGTGTTTATCATAAACCACCTTTAGCTATACGAGTTGATTATCCGATTAGGATTGAGGAGACCCTGGGGAATAGTCCTAGCACAGCATGTTCTGGTCATAGAAAAGAAATTTAATTTACAGTGCCTTGTAAAAGTATGCCAGTAGCTGCTTCTAGAATGCTTCTACAGTCCACCCTTTTCCAGTAGGCCACTGAAGAAGACAAGGCTCTAGTCAAGTGTGCCTTGACCTTGCCTGGAAGTGATTTGCCATGGTGGGAATAACAAAAAGCAATAGCAAGGGGCAACAATCTGTAAATAGTCTGGTTTGACACAAGATGTCTGAAAGAACTGGTGAGACTGTACTATACTGAAATTAACAGAAAACAACTGAAATGAGACTGGAATGAAAGTCTTTATCTGTTAATTACCTAAACTAGTGCTGAACAGGTGCCAGTCTCTCCTTTATAGGTCAAATCTCGTGTACTTTCAGAATGAATTCTCCAAACACTGTAGCTCATTTAATAAGGCTTTATATCCGAATACTGTCTTCATTAACAGTGCTGATAAACAATAACAGTCTGTAGAAATGCTGGGATGCTGTTTAAGAGTGCTGCTAAATATATCCAAAGTTTCTGCACGTACATTATGATTGTCCTGAATAATGTAAACTGTCTTCTGTACTCAGGCTCGAGTGTCTGTATTGTAGCTTCCTTTCTAAAATGCTGGATATTTAATCTTTTCTGTATGTCAGGCTCAACTAACTGACTTCCCTAACTGTCTCTGAAGTATATTTTAATAATACCAAAACCCTGTAATGCTTTACATGCCTCCACAGCCTTGATTACCTTGGTTTCCAAGCCTGGTCTTGCATTTGCCTCTTTATCTAGCATTCCATTGCTATGTACATGTTTCCCTTCAGAAAGGAACATTCTGTAGCTGGCAAGATTATTTTCTGCACATTTCATGCTTATCTTTCCTTTCTAATTAACCGATTTCTTTGAAACTGAATACATACATGTCTGACTCTATAGTTTCAGGCCTTATTCTACCTAAATGTGCTACAGTGAATTTACCGAGAATACCCTAACTCTAACAGTGCCCTTTGTAGCATCATAGCAAATAAACAGCTATTCAGCTTTCCGAGAGGATTTAGTTCTGTCAAATTAATATCTGAGTTGCCTGTGAATATCCAGATTATGAAGAATCCTTTCTCCCTGATTTTTTGATTTAGGAAAGAAAACAAGGCGGCTGATGGCTTGATTTAAAATAAATTCTGAAACTACTTTAGGCATGAATGTTTACAACTCAGACACTTGTGCATGGCAGATGCCAGAGCAATAAGTAACACAGTCTTTCACATTATGAACTATAAATCAGCCTGATAAGCTGGTTCAGAGAGACAGAATTAACTTTTCAAGAACAAAGTTAAGATCCCATATAGTTCCACCTGTTTTGTATGTAGTATAATATGCAAAACTCTTTTCATAAACTGCTTATCCAAAAACTAAGGAAGGGGAGAACCAATGAACAGCAATGCTGAAGTGTCCAGCTGATGAACTTTAAAAGAGAAATAAGAAGGACCCGAGGACAGTAACTCACATACAAACTGAAGAAATGGTGGAGCTGAATCACCTTTGGGGGTTCAGATTACATTTGTCTCTAATAAATATACTGAAGTTGACCCAAGAAACAAGGACACTGACTTGTAAAGCACAGATGAAAGGGTAGTTTTCCGTTATCGGGGCAACCTTTATTTTAAGCACTGTACTAATTGCTTAAAATGAGCAAGGTAAAACAGCTTATTGGCTCTGTTTTGGGATGATAACAAAACACAAATTACCCCTTAATAGTGATCATTGAGAGATATCTGCACAAATAGTCTTCTTGAACAGAGCAGCCCTCCTCGGTGATTTGCCCTGTTTGATTTCATGGTAAATCACAGGATGTGGCCAAGTGCTGCAGTTCCATACTTCTTACTGTTTATAAAATGCATATTAACTAATACCTTGCTGTTCTATTTAAGCAAAATAGAGTCATATTTAAAATATCGTACTTTATTTTGACCTTTGATGCGATTACTTTCAGTCAGTGCCATCTACATGCGGAACCACCAAGCTGTTCTACCGCCTGCAATAATTGCAATAATAAGTGACAGAGCGAAAACAGCGAGTAGGCTCTGCGTTGGAAAGAAAGTAAAAATTTTAAAAATGTTTGCATCCTGGCAGTAATCATGCTTCTCATTGTTTAGAAATGCATGGTAATGTAAATTTGTTGTTCTATAAGAAAATTTCTAATACATCATAGTAGTATTTTTTAAAATTGTCCTTTATGTTTCATTAAGTTCGCATCATAAACCATTGTTGATTTCAGTCAGTAATGAGTTTCATACTTCGCTGCAGTCATAAAATACGTGTTGATGTTAAAATTTGTAATCATTTAGAGAAATATTTAAAAAATAGCCCACGTTTTTGGCATTTTTGAGCCAAAAAGCAAACAACGTGAAAGGTATGGCCTCGTGTAATGTGTGCTCTGTAGGCAACATTTTTGAGCCAAAAAGCAAACAACGTGAAAGGTATGGCCTCATGTAACGTGTGCTCTGTAGGCAACAGCTGTTTTAATTTTATCATTTGCTGGAAACTTGGTAATGCCGTGTTGCATTGTTTTATGCCATTATGTTGCACATGTTTACATTTACTTATTTATTGTATGCTTCTACATTATGCAGAGTTCAGAGATGCACTCACACGGAAAGATGACTAGGAAACATCATGTGCAATCAGACAAGGTAACTTTTCTAACTTGCTGGATTGAGGTTGGGTGTTTACTAATGCAACAGTCCCTTATTTTTTCACAATGCCATTCATCTTGCATAGTGACATTTCTGCCATTCTTGTAACTCACTAAGGATTACATTCAGTCAACAATGCTAGAGTTGACATTAAAGTCCCATGCTTTGTATTTTTCATAAAATGCATGCTCCTGAAATCTTTTATTCTGTTATCTATTTAACCTCTTAACTGCAGAATCAAGGAAAATATAGAATAATCAGGTACAATCATGGATACTTTTTAAAATATCAGTACTATTAAATCAAGAAGTTGATAGAATATGAGTTTTTCACATTAGATTAATATTAAGAATTTTTTGTGGAAGAACTTACCACAAGACCCACACATAGTTTTGACTCTGTTAAGGTTAAGTAAACAGAGAAGTGGAGACTGTAATAATTTCCTACATGTTCTTGGCAACTAGTTACCGAAAGTAAAATGACTCCTTTTAATGCCCTCTATGCGATCTTTAGTTTTATGGAGAATAACAATTTTTACATTCCATTTTCACACTTTGTCAAGCCTAGATTAGATAAGATTGAGGCAGAGCTGAATCATGGCCAAAACCTGCTGCAGTACATGAAAGACTAGACAGTGGATAGGACTGATTTTTATATGGATATTTGAAAATTTTACACTCGTGTATTCAGTATTTGTTTTCAGAAAATGTGACATCTGTTGCGGTGTACAAGGAAAGAATAGTAAGAGATTTGGGCTATAAGGAGTTGAGTATTTTCATTTCACCCCTTCACTGTGATTTCAGCTTGTAAGTGAAGTGAGGTATTTGCTTGGAAACACCTCCTGCAATTATTTGCAACTGCTTTGAAAATACAGAAAGCTTTTCCCCACACATCAGAGTGGTGCTGGAGATGCCACAATGATATGGAAGGTTCATAGGATTATATTACATGAGAGTGCAGCACAGCATGGTTGATAGCAGATGCTTGGGAAATAGAGTTCAATGCTAAGCTAGCTGCATATCATCTTATCCAGTGTATGAAAGCTGTGCTACTTTTGAGGCTCTAAGTATTAGTATTTTGACTGCAGCTAAGACCATCATAACTAGGAACTGGAAAGTGAACTGGATCCAAAGTCATTACATTGCTGGAAATAACAGATTTATAAGATGGAAAGTACAGAAGTGTGAAAACGTGAAATACAAATATGGGCTTGAATGAGTTATGAGGTAGCTAATTTATTGGGTATTTAACTTTTTTATGACACCCCCATACCTCCAGCCTACATACAGTGCTGTGCCTGCTCTCATTTCTGACTCCAATCTTAGACCCTATATTTAAACTTAAGCTTTATGCATTACCTTTTATTCTTTACCTTACCTTTACTGAAACTGATAGCTGTATACAGACAGTTTCTATTATCACTTGTCTTTTTCTTTTCTCCTTGATCCTGCACTGCTGCACATATTATGGGGTTAGGAAGTATAGAAAAGGAGGAGACATGTCATGTTAAAACTTTTGAGTATGTTTAAGAATGAACACACCATTGTTTAGTGTGTGTTTGTTGATGGTTTACCTTTTATCTTACACTGCCACTTACTCTTCTTTCACTCTTCTGACAGAATTTCGATTTTGTGACAAATAAAAATACACAAAAATACTACCACGCACAGGTTCTGTAGTAAAAGGAGGGCTGAATCAATGTGCAGATAAAAAGTAGGTGAAAATATGGAAGGACCAGGCTGATAAACTGGTAAAACACAAGACTTATCCAGTACCAAAAGATTTGGGCCTGACATGGTCTCAGAAGATATCAATCTATATACTACTAGTGAAAGTGCTTTTAATTAAGAGTTTAGCTTGTGGAGGGCACCAAAGCTGGCAGGGGACAACTTTGGTATTTTAGAAAACAACTGCACGTCCCTGTGTTTTGGAATAATTCGCGTAATAATACTCTGTTGAAGACACTTGGAGATTTCCATTTTTCGGTTCTATAACAACTTCCTCTGACAAATCCCTTTGCTGAGTTTAATGACTTATCCCACATTTTTCCTAACTGCCTGATATCCATTTCAAACAAAAGCAGTCAAACATCAGTTGTAAATACAGAAAATTGTGGCAAAATGACTGGTGAGAACTAGCCACAATCACAAAATGGTATTTGCTTAAATTCTAAGTAACAAATCTATGAGGAAAATGAAATGTACATCAACATACAACAATACACAGATGAAATTACTCCAAAGTTAATGCATGGTGTGAAGCAATGGCAGTGGTAAAAGCAGAAGAAAGTTCCTGACAATGCTAGTTATGTACGACTGCCATTCACACTTACAAATGTTCCACAGATTATTGGTAATGGACCAGCCAATTTCTTCACAAGGACTGCAGTACCGCTGATGAATTTGTGACAGAGATGAAGACACATGCAAGGTGAGTAAAGCCCAAATGTTATGATTTGCTGTTGTGGTAACCCTTCCTGTAAATGATATATTTAAAGATATGGATTTAGGAACCATGTGTGGAGCATCAAAATGGTGAGATGCAGATGCAGCAAGGGTTCGCCTTTCTGAGAATGGGAAATTAACCTGGTCAAGAAAAAGCAGATATGCAGCAAGCTGAAAGCTAATGCTGCAAAGGGAGCAAAACCTGACAAGCTCATAAAGGAGCTAACAAGGTAATTTTATCCATCCCTTCTACAAAAGCTGAAGCATCCAATGAACTTAAGTAGTGGTTCACTGAGGTCAAACATTAACAAAATACAAACCACCAATTCTGACCTTGTGGTCATAAAATGAATATGTCAGCTCTTAAACCAAAGGGGGGACAGTTCTTCCACTTAAGCCAAGGGTCTGTCACATTTTTTAACTTATTTTCTATGTTGGCTGGGTGAGTGACCCTGGACTAATAATGGAGTATGGAAGGAAAATGTTTCTGCTTTCCCCCTTGGGTAAGATCTTCCCTTCTCTGGATAATAAGGTTTGTGACAATCTTGTCTAATTTAGCCCATAAAGGCTTTAGTACGTTGAAATGCAGAGAGACTTCCAAGCGTAGATTTCTTTTTTAAAGATATTCATTTGGTACTGCTGATGGAGTACCTTTTATCAACATGTGAAACCAATGATACTAAAACTGGATAGGAACGGTGAATTTATCAAGCAAAAGCTCACTGGGCACTTCAGATATGTATTAGGTACGCCAATTTTCTTTCCTTACTGAATTCTACAAGCAAAGTTCTAGCATTACTTGGTGAAGGATTATGGTTTGGTTTATAATGTAACTACCTCAGGACTAGCACTCCTTGAAACACTTGAGAACTGGCCCATAATAAGTCTATTTCTAAGAAGGCTGCTATTCTGAGAACTTGAAATTCAAAACAACCTACTCCGAGGTTTGATAATTTTACAGTCCCTAATATTTTACATGTGCATGTGCTCTCACATATATATTTTCCCGAGACTATATTGTTGATTTTCCACAGTCTGGCAGCAGGAACATAAATTGCCCTATGCAACACGTTAAATTAAATATAAAGACCCTCATCAATTTTATGAGATTTTTCAATATAATTTTTTAGGTTCAAAGATGATGAATGCTTTGTTTGTACTGGTGGTACTGAGGAATAAAATCTTGACTATGGTCCTGGCTACCCAAATTCATGTAGTGGCTCTGGCTTGTGATGGCACAGGCATGCCCATTCTGGGAAGAAGGATTGGTGAGCCTTGACCTAGCTATGCTATCCAGCAGGTAGAGGCAAGTCATGAGTTGGAGGCCAGACCGAAGTGACCACCCAAACCATTTATGGCAGCTCTAGGGAACTTCCCCTACTCTTTCTGTTAGGGGGGGTATTGGAGAACATTTCTTGTCAGTGGATGGTGGCTTGACTACAGAGTGTGTTGTAACCTGCTTTCAGTGCTATGGCTTCTGTTTCTCCAAAAACAGAAGAATGCAGTCCTGTTTATCAAGAAATTGTGTTGAAAGAAGGTGGTTTACCTTCAGTGTCTTTACGGCAGCTTATGGATACAGTAGATCTATCTGAGTCATTGATCCTTTCTTTGGCAAGTGCTGTGGATCATTTTTCTGATTTGCAGGGAATGTCTTCAACATTTCTGCTTAGAATGACAGTCATTCCTTGATTCAGTCTGCCCCTGAACATTTGTATGAATTGACTATTGAGTCTTATTGAGATTCTCAGTTTGTTAAATTCTTTTTTGTATATAGTTGTTGAGACTTTGCTGTTTTGAAAAAAAATGACTGCACAATTTTGAACTGATACATCGTTGAACATTTATATAAGACAATATTTTTCTGCTTTATGTTCTACTGTACACAGTGTTACTAAGATTTTTGATGAGAGGAAGATCTGGACCGGTGTATGGGAGGTGTGGGTTACTTTAAAGGAATATAACGCAGCTTCACAACACATTTCTTCTGTGACTAATATACATCGGGTTAGATGTATTGTACATTATGTTGGACAGCCAAAAACCTGTTTTTAATACAGACTGTGAAAAAAGCTATGTTCTCAGTGTGTTCAGTTTGAGTAAAATGTTAAAAATTGTTTTAATTTGTTCAAAATGCTCTGCAAAAGATCATGCTCGGTCTGATTGTTCGGCTTGGTGGTGGAGGGTGACACTGCTGTAGCTGCTGAAATTGCTGGACAAACTTGTTCAGATGACAGTCCAGGAATTTGATAGGTATAAATTGATGGGGACAGCTTGTCAGGATTTAACTGTGGTGTAAATGGGGGCCTTCTGTGGAAGCTTCCAATGAGGTATAGATGGAAACCAGTTTCTATGGAAGCTTCCAATGAGGTATAGATGGAAACCAGTTTCTATTACTAACAAGGGAATTGTTGCTCACTTTTCTGAATGTTCCGTAAGGGATTTAATTAAGTGGTAGGAATGCGTCTTTTTAAAAGTTCCTGTTTCTTCCCAGGCCCAGGATGCTATTTCCAAAGATTTGAAGGGTTCTTTAGGGTTACACCAACCTATTAAAAACTGGGATCATAGTAGGAACGTTAAGAGTAATACAAGTGAGGATGAAGAAGGGTAATACTGATGCAAAGGAAAATATATAGGTGGACACTTGTTCAGCTGATGAAGAAAAAGAATTGGGGTAGAATAGAGAGATAAAAGGTCAAAATCTACTAGTCCACACCTTGATTACTATAAATCAGATGAGAGAGGTGATTTGATACAGGTGCATGTGTGATGGGGTCACCCTGAAAAAGAAAGACAGATGAGGAGACTGCAAAAGCCAAATATTTTGGGGACCAGCTACTCCCAATATCTGCAAAAGTACTTCTTTAAAGATAGAGTTATGAACTCAAGGAATGGACTAAATGGTTGGTAGAATGGGAATCTATAAAGGTATACAAGATAGTATGTAACAGGCAGAGAGAAAGCAACATAAAAGGGAGGGAGTAGAGGAAAAATGTAAAATGCACTTAACAGCAGGTTCTCTGAATCACTTCACCATGTAGTCACCCCTATACTGATTAAATCCCGGAGTCACAATTTCTTCTCTCCCTTTCCTTCTCAGTTCCTTAGGTTGACTTTCAGACCCATTCTCCACTAAATGCAGTGCCCAACACTGTATACACAGAAAGAAATTAAAGTCTAAAACCCTAGCTTTGAAAATTATCAGCATACTGAAATCACATTGTGCCCAACATCTAATTAGGAAACTATGGTCACAAGTGAAAGGCAGCCATGTCACACTAGCCTCTTTAATTAGTTTAAGAATTATACATTATCCTGAGGACATTTTGCATAAGGGGCAAAAAGTAGGGCTGGATATCCCCCAAATGCAAACTGAGACCACTTTTCTTAACTGACTGTGTAATTTTTTCCAGCATCTTCTCAGCTTTTTAGTACAGTTACTCTCCTTTTAAAATATAAGGATTCCCTCTATTTAAACCCTCCTCTTTCGCAGATTCTTTCTCCATTCACCATAACGGAATTACTGTTTAATACTTTCTCTTCTCACACTAGATCTTGGCCTTTTGTTTCCCCTGTTCCTCTTAAACATAATCTTGGTCAGCCCCTGTTTCAGTACTTACCTGTTTCATTGATTGCTTTTTTTTAACTTCATCTTTCCTATGCAAATGCTTTGTCAGAGTGCATGAAACCCACTTCACTCTGCTACTCTACCTCCAATCTCATCCACCCCAATTTTATAGTTTCATACCTCCTCCCACTTACTCCACACATCCTCCAATCATACACAGGAAATGTAGTCTAATCCCAGAAACTACACTCAATGCACTTCTTCCGTATTGCAATTATTCCCTGCCACTTACTCTACATCTATAAACCACACATTTCTACAAAGACCACCATTAACACTTAAGAGTCCACACACCAGTCAGTCAACCCAATATCTCTGTTTATACAGCTTGCAGCAAGCGTCAAAGAAGCACTGCTAATACTTCCACACATCTAATTCTCGCTTTTTACTGTTCTACATTAATCTGACTGCACCTATTGCTGCTGAAGTAAAAGAATAATATTACATCCCCTCCTAATGTAGCTCTAGTGGCTGAAGCAATAGATACAATAGCAATCTTTACATGTTACCTTTCTCCCTATCAGTATATTACTAAATCCTTAATCAGCACAGTATCCATATACTCCTCCTTTTCCATAACATCTGCACTCTTATCTCACTCATTTCTACTACTACTGCTTTCAACCTCCTACTGCTGCCTCTATCTACAGCTATGCAAGTGCCCACACAACTATCAGCGTTTAGTATCGGCTTCACTTACAGACCTTGTCTCTTGGCCCATTTACAGCTTCTTTCTTATATCATCGATCCTACTATCATTTCCTGGAAATGCCTTTGTTAATGCAACTCATCTATTTTCATTATTATTTGTCTCCCACCTCACTCCATACCAATCCCACCTCATCTTAACCCATGATCAATACCAACAGGGACTTTCTGCCACCTCCAAGTAAAGTCTTACTACTACAGCTCATCTCATCTTTTCCACCACTCAACTATTCTCCTTCATAAAACTCAGTACCAACTCTGGGACTGCTTTCTACAAAAATTGTGCATAAAACACAGAAAAAAATAAATAAATGGCTACAACCTGCCTCTCCTCCCTCTATGTTATCATCATACAATGTATATCCAAAACCTAGTCCACACTACTCAAAATGTCTCCAGCTCTACAGGCAATAAACATGCCCCCCCCCCCCCATCCACCCCCACACACACAGACTCTGAGTTACGTCTACAACATATGTCTGTATAAAGTACAGAAAAAAAATCAGGACCTGCATGCCTGGCTAACCACCCACTCACCTGCTGTCTTAGTACTATCTGGGATATGGCTCTAGCCAGTCATCTCAAATGAAGCAATGATGCCACCAGGCTACAATATATTGAGATTAGATATAACCCACAGAAAAGCAGATGACTTAGCAGTTACCTATCCTAACTCCATTCCCCATATTAAGCAATGATGAACTACTGATCTCTCTTTTAATATAAACAACCACAAGCAAATCTGCATTGTTGCAGTTTGCATTCTTATCCCCACCACAGAAGACATCATAACTTGGTTATCCACAAACATAACACACAAAACTATTTGCGTAGGGGTTGGTAATATAGATTGGTGATCCACTGATGCAAACTCACCCTCACACAATCAACCTAGACATCATAGAAATCATCTCCACACCAAGACATAAGCTATCCAACAAAGCACACATCCTTGACCTAACAAAATTATCTCCTCAGTCACCTTACCTGACTTCATAAGTGACTACCTCTCTACCTATGTAAAAAGATTACTCCGACAGATTCCCCAGCCAGCATCAGTACAACACAGCATGAAACCTCTCTAAAACTAAAATATCTTCACTGCCACCTTCAAGCACTGTAACTGGAGTGTATTAAAAACCCTAACCCTGGATGATGAGGTATCACATTTCAACAGCACGTTTTTTTCTACTCTAAATCAGCAAGCTCCACTCAAACTTGAAGAAGTTAAAAGTAACCCTGCTCCTTGGTTATCCAGAGGAGCAAAATAGCTAATGAGAAATAGGAATAAAGCTTGGCAAACAAGGCTACATAAAAAAGAACCCAATCTAACTGCCAATGCTTCAGACAAATGAGTAATTAAACCAAGCAGCTTGTTAAAGCTGACAAAAAAAGAGAAAAAAAAAACACTACTACTCTTTTCTGGAGAACTAACACTCAAATCCAGAACTGTTCTGGTTAGCCCTTTACAACCTAGTGAACCCCAGCTATTCGACTCAACTCTCTCCATCCACCCCAAACTACAAGGAAAATCATTATTATTATTAACCCTTTTTTCCCATTTTTTCTACATGGGGTTGAGGTGTTGCATCAACTGTCCCATATCTCTTGATTCAATACCTCTCTCCTACCTTCTTTGACAGTCATGCCTAACTGCTGTTATGTTTTCTCTCAAAGAATCTGGACATCTCTTTGCTGGACACTGTCTGTTCCTTGTGCCTTCTTCCTGTCTATCCCAAATCTTCTTCACTAAATTGTCTTATGCTTTAGTACATATGTGCCCGAACTACAGTAATCTGTTCTCTCTGACCACCCTTGCAATCACACTTGGGATGATGCTCTGATGTCATCATTTCTTCATCTGTCTCACAATGGGCATCCTATGACACATCTCCGGCACTTTATTTCCACCAACTTTAGCTTCCTCAACTACTTTGCTTTCACTGTCCAGCTTTCTGTACCATACAGTGGTACTTGTTGCACCACTGTTTTGTACACTCTTCTGTCACACACTACCCCTGACATGTTGTGTCAGTTGGCTGCAGCCAATCAGATTCCAGGGTTTGACCTCTCCATTAACTTCCCTTCTGTTCAACTGCCCCTCCCAGATACTCGAAGCTTCTAACCTATTCCACTATTTTACCTTCTATCTCATTTCTCAGCTTCTTCTGATTTCCCCCATTTGCTGCCATTATTAACTGTCTTCCCTGTACTTAGTCTCATCCCATATGCCGTCAGTTTTGCATTCCATTCTTTTATCATTTGCTGAAGTTTTTGTTCAAAGCCCGTTTGTAATGTCACATTGCCTGTATTCAGAAGCTTTGTCGATCTGTTCCTACCAACCTGCTTACTAATGTAGTCCATCATCAGTGTGAACAGCAGTGGGCTCACACCTGAATTCTGATGCATTTCCACTCCTAGTGGAACCCCTCTGAGAGTCTGAATGCTGTTTGTACTTACTGCACTGGATCCTTGTACAAATCCTGCACTAATTCAACCAATGTTTCTTGGACTTCTAACCATCACAGGAATGCCCAAATCATATTTCTTGGAACCTTGTCAAATGCTTTCTTTAAACCAAGGAATGCCCAGATGAAGTCTTTTCCCATTTCTAGCTTTCTTCACACTATGTGTCTCACTGCAAACAATGGCTCAGTTGTGCTGCATTCTGATCTGAATCCAAATTATTCCTCTCCCATCTTTATTACATACTACTCTTGGTACTCATTTATCAATCATCCTCTCCAGATCTTTCATGCAGTGTAACAGGAGTTTGGCACCTCTATACTGTCTACAGTTGTGAATATCACCTTTGTTCTCGCATAATGGCACCAATATGCTTGTTCTCCAGTCATCTGGGATATGCCTCTCTCTCTCTCTAAACTGATATGAATACCCTCTGGAACCATTTCTCCCCTAACTCACCCAATATCTTGATCATATCTGCTGTGAACTCATCTGAGCCTGTTGCTTTCCCTGACTTCATTTTCCCAAATGCTGTTCTTACTTCTTCTAGGGTGAGTTCCTCTTTTTCTTCTTTCATCATAAGCTGTGTCTGGAGCAGTACAGTGTCTGTGGATTTTAATTAATTCAGAAGCTGATGAAAGTACTCCTTCCAAAAATCTTTGATGTCCTGTAGACTGGTGAGTAGGCTTCCATTATGAAGGGTACCTAATGACTATCTTCTTTATCTTTCTGTCTTCACATTGCAACCTGACAGTGTTTCTTTGTGTCATCTACTGAGTCATCTGCCAGAAGTTGGTAGAGTGCCTTTGATGTTTGTTCTTTGCTGCTGCAATTGGTCTCTTAGCCTCTTTCTTAGCTAACCAGTACTTCTTCTTAGCTTGGTTTGTCTCCTACTTTTTCCTGAACTTCTTCTTTCTTTTGACAACTTCTTGGACTTCTGCATTCCACCACCAGCTTTCCTCATGTACCCTATTTCCATACCTGGCTCTGCCACATATCTGTTCTAAAGTCCTCACACATGTTGTTTTGAGGTGATGCTATTCTTCAACTCCACCTGTTTCCTCTTTTCCCTAGGGTAACAGAGCCCTGAGTATTCTCTTGAACTCTTTTGTTTTCTCTCCAGTCAACTTCCAGATCTTCAGCCTAGTATCTGTTGATCTTTGAGCCTTTTCTGACCACTGCTTGCATCCGACTGTGCCAACCAGCGTTTTTGCTTTTGGTTGACTTTCACTGGGGATGACTTTGCAATCACTGATTCTACCCCAATCTGCTTTCCTTACTAGGAGGGAGTCTGCCTGAGTTGCATGTTGGCCATTCATCAAGTGTAGGCCACAATCAAGCCATTAGCCAGAACTAGAATGGCCTATCCTTCTTTGTCTCTGTTGCCTCAAGAATTTAGACTCAGGTGGTCCCCATAGCCTGATCTGCCTGTCTGTGCTGATATATGCACTTAGGTTCCCTATTATCAACACTAACTCGTGTTCTCCAGCTTTATCTAGTAGGTTCTGCAACTGTTGCCTGAATGCAATATTTTCCTCTCTATCACAATCTTGCTGTGGGGCACATGCTGAGATTATGAATCGTGATCAGTCTTTACACTAACAAACCACAAAGAATATGTTGCCAACCAATTCAGTTCCCATTTTATACAGTCTGTCTCCACCCTAAATAATAGCCAAACACAGTGTTACCTCAACATACCTCCTCAAATCATAACCAACCACCTTTTCAGTTTCAAACCTGTCTCTACCTTTACCATCAAAAAAACTACTTCTTAAATCAAAACTACAGCTCCTGATGCCAACAAACTCCCCAGTGGCTATCTTAAAAAATCTGCAGACTCTCTTGCTTACCTAGTATCCATCTTGATCAATAGGTCCATCCAAGAAAACTATGTACCTAAATTATAGAAAAAAAATCTGTCATCATTCCTCTATATGCAGATGGAAAACCAAAAGATTTCTCAAACTCTGGCTGCACTGCCATTTTAACTAGTCTATTTAAAGTTCTAGAAAAATGTATTCAAGCACAACCCAAACACCTCTCGGATAAAAACCTAATTTTTCCTTCATAGTATGGATTCTGATTACACTACAACCATTCTCACTTTTGTCAGCTTAGTCAAGCTTCATAAGGTTGATGGCTACCTGGCATCCTCTCTTTTTCTAGATCCTTCTAAAGCCTTTGATACAGTATCTCACCAGTAATGACAACTCAAACTGTGCTTACTTGATTTACACCAGGCATCACACTCACATGGTTCTACAATTACTTAGGTACCAGGCTGTCAAGTGGAATAAAGAAATATCACCATTCGTACCCATCACTGATGGAGTGCCCCAAGGCTCCATACTAGACCCAGTCCTCTATAATATATTCATAAATGACCTTCCATGCAGATTCCAAAGAAGCCAGTGCCATTCAATGTGCAGATGATACCACTTTCATGTACTCTGCCAAACCTAGACAAAGCTCCAAACTATTATCCAACCATCCCTTTCCTCCACTGATTGTGGCTCATAAATGCAAACCTCGCTCTAAATGAAAAAAAAACAAAACTTTTCATAACCAAACAAATCAACAATTCTGTTGTTTATTTATTACCTCAGCCAAGAATACTTTTATTGAAATTTACACCCATTCTAAGTTACTAGGAATCAACACTGACACAACCTTCTGAATTTTGTCACTCACATACAACAGGCAATTAAACAAACCCATCAAAAACTTGGTCACATCTACTGCAGCAAATATTTCTTGGCTGATACCATCAGACAAATCCTAACCTCAGCTTATCTTCTACCTTCACTCTTATATGCTGTTCTTATCTTCATTAACCTTCAGCACTCTCTAAAACCAGAAAGAAGCAATGCTACTACAAAATTTGCTGTTAACCATAAATTGAGAGCCTATTGCTGTATGGCTTTGAAGCAACTTAACCGGCTAGAACTGTTACAAAATTTGTCTCTTAACCAACTTGTGGTACCTCTAATATCATATAAAAGCTCCAAAATTGCCCATCTCTAATACAAACTGTACGTATTACATAGATCCCGTTGATTCACAAGCTCCTTCACAGTTTCTAAAACTCATATAACTCTTCTAGGAATGCCCTGTACACAACCATGTTTCAAAAACATGGAATGCCCTGCATCCTCACATTAGACAACTGGATGTCTCACTTTCCATTAAAACTTATACAAAATAACATTTCACAGACTCATAGTTATGCTTATGCATAGCTCGAGGAGAATCTTCCTATGTCGTCTCTACTATCGCTACACCCCTAGTTCTCTAAATAACTCACAATCTCAGCAGCAAACGGTATATGTGTAGTGGTAAAAGCAAATATTTTTAAATTACCTAAAAATTACCCTAAGGTTTTCCTGCTCTATATGTTCTATCTGCCTCTACTAATATTTTTATAATTTGTAGCTACACCTCAACCTATGTTAAATGCAACAATGAACACCAACTGTGAAACAGCCATTTTTAATTACATTTTCATGTGACAACTCATTTCTATCTTACTCTTAGCCCAATCCCTAATATACATCTTACTCTGTCTTTAGCTTATAAGCATCCCTTTCAAACTTTCAAACACTATACATAATTTCTCTTACATTGTGACAACAACTATTTTTTTATTTTACAAATTGTGTGTGTGTGTGTGTGTCTGTATGTATGTATGTATGTATATATATATATATATATATATATATATATATATATATATATACACACACATACATACATATATATATATATATATATATATATATATATATATATATATATACACACACACACATATATATATATATATATATATATATATATATATATATATATATATACATACAGAGTCTGTTTCTAACACTCTGTATTATATCCCTTATACTGTGTTAAGGTTATTTTTTATTGTATTATGCCATTTAATGCACTGTGACTTCAACTCTCTACATCATTTTTCTTACAGGCTGTATTTAAACCTATAATCTATGTATGAGAGCTACTGTTAACTACATTGGAGCTTTTCTCCCTGGGTCTCTTCTGAAAATCTGCCTAGCCCAGTGGGACTATCACAGTCAACAAATAAAAATAAATAATTTAAAGGTTTATGGCAATGTAAGAAGTCTAATATTTTAAAGACTAATTTCTTAACACTAGAGTAACCCGACATCACAGACATGTTGGAAACACAAATGTAACCAATTGAAATCAAAATAAAGCCGTAAATTACAACTTGTGCAAAGATATCGCTCAGCAGATCACAAGGACAGCCAAACAATCATGATAAATAATAACATGACTTACCAGGACCTATAGCTATACAGTGGATATAAAAAGTGTACACACCCCTGTTAAAATGCCAAGTTTTTTGTGATATAAAAAATGAGACCACAATAAATCATTTCAAAACTTTTCCCACCTTTAATTTAACCTATAACCTGTACAATTTAATTGAAAAACAAACAAATCTATTAGGGGAAAAAAATATAAAATATAAAAAATGTACAATAAGCTGGTTGCATAAGTGTGCACACCCTTAAACTAATACTTTGTTGAAGCACCTCTTGATTTAATGACAGCATTCAGTCTTCTTAGGTACATACCTGCCAGCAATTATATAGACTCTGATTAACTCCAAATAAAGTTCAGCTATCCTAGTAGGATTTTCCTGACATTTACTCAGTTGCCTGCTACAGCAAAGCCATGGCTCACAGCGAGCTTACAAAGCATTTTGTTGAAAGGTATCAGTCAGGAGAAGGGTACAAAAAAAAAAAAATTCTACAGCATTGGATATACCATGGAACACAGTGAAGACAGTCATCAAAAAGTGAAGAAAATATGGGACAACAGTGATGATGCAAAGAACTGGACGTCCCTCCAAAATTGATGAAAAGACAAGACAAAAACTGGTCAGGAAGGCTGCCAAGAGACCTACAACAACACTGAAGGAGCTGCAGGAATTTCTGGCAAATACTGGTTGTGTACTACATGTGACAACAATCTCCCGTATTCTCCATATGTCTGGACTATGGGATAGGGTTGCAAGACAGAAGCCTTTTCTTACACAGAAAAACTTCCAGGTCCGGCTAAAATTTGCAAAACAATACATCATGTCTCCCAAAAGCATGTGAGAAAATTTGTTATGGTCTGATGAGACCAAGGTTGAACTTTTTGGCCACAATTCCAAAAGGTATGTTTGGTGCAAAAACAACCCTTCACATCACCAAAAGAACGCCATCCCCAAGGTGAACCATGGTGGTGGCAGTATCATGTTTTGGGGTTGCTTTTCTTCAGCTGGAACTGGGGCTTTAGTCAAACTGGAGGGTATTATGAACAGTTCCAAATACAAGTCACTTTTGGCCCAAAACCTTCAGGCATCTGCTAGAAAGCTGAAGATGAAGAGGAATTATACCTTTCAACATGACAATGACCCCAAGCATACATCCAAATCAACAAAAGAATGGCTTCACCAGAAGAAAATTCATGTTTTGGAATGACCCAGCCAGAGCCCAGACCTAAATCCAATAGAAAATCTGTGGGGTGACCTGAAGAGGGCAGTGCACAAGAGATGCCCTCGCAGTCTGACAGATTTGGAGTGCTTTTGCAAGGAAGACTGGGCAAATATTGCCAAGTCAAGATTTGCCATGCTGATAGACTCCTACCCAAGAAGACTGAATGCTGTAATTAAATCAAAGGGTGCTTCAACAAAGTATTAGTTTAAGGGTGTGCACACTTATGAAACCAGCTTATTGTATGTTTTTTGTTTTCCCCTAACAGATTTGTTTGTTTTCCAATTGAATTGTATGGGTTATAGGTCACATTAAAGGTGGAAAAATTGAAATGATTTACTGTGGTCTCATTGTTTTATATCACAAAAACTTGGCATTTTAGCAGGGGTGTGTACACTTTTTATATCCATTGTATATCTTCTCAGAGGTAATAAACCCCTACATAGTCAAGTAGGCCTGTTGACAACAATGTCAATCAAGGAAAAAAATTGTAAAAAGTATTTTTGCAAGGTGGGAAGCCCCAGTGCATCTCCACCACTGCTACACTAAATCCAAGGTTGATGAAGCTCAGGGGTAAGAGGAAAAATTCCCTTACTCCCACAATTCAGTGATTTTTGAGTTTACTTTACAGCAACATTTGAATCTGGAGTCAATGACATTACATCAGTTTTCAAATATTTACAAACATCCACTGATGCAAAGCCATGCTCCTGAATTCCAACCCCTATTTCTGTTTAAAAACAGTTTATGTTACATTTGTAACGATATTTAGAACTCCATTGTCTATATGGT
>NC_056746.1:628373385-628375865 GCF_019279795.1 Protopterus annectens
CAGATATGCTCTGAGTTGGTACACAACGACAAAAAATTCACTGACCCTACCGACACTGCCAATATTCTGGCAGATAGGTTTAGTGCAAATTTCTCCCCTCCCTCATCCCCGAAAGGTGAAATAATTGTCCCTGCTGAATGTAACCTACCTGTCATCTCAGAATACAGGTAAAATCAGCACTCAACAAAGCAAAAAACACAGCATCTATGGGACCCGATGGTATCCCCGGTTGCGTGTTACGTGAACTTCAAGATGAACTAAACCCGCACCTAAAAACGCTATTCAATCTTAGCCTCACTACAGGATATGTACCGGAACACTGGTGCACAGCAACAGTGGTCCCACTCCACAAAGGGGGAAATTCCAATGACCCTGGTAACTACCGACCCATAAGTCTGACCAGCCTGGTCTGCAAGGCTATGGAAAGAATCATCATGGAACTCATAAATGGCGACATTGGGGATCTGCAGACCTTTGATCCCACCCCGTTTGGTTTTGTAAAAGGCAGATCCTGCCTCTTAAACCTGGTTGACTTCTTCGAGTCAGTCACTAGTGCCATCGACGAGGGCAAGGCTGTCCACACTGCCTACTTGGACTTGGCTAAAGCCTTTGACACAATACCACACTCTGGCATCATAGACAAGCTCAGCAGCCTAAATGTAAATCCATATGTCACAAGATGGGTAGCAGACTGGCTAAAAAACAGAACCCATAAGGTCAAAATTGCTGGAGCCATGTCAGACTCAAAACCAGTCTGGGACCGCTCTTATTCGGCATTTACTTCTCAGATGTGAAAGCAAATATGGGAGGATTATGGCTGACAAAGTTTGCAGATGACTGCAAACTGGGTGCCATAGTCGATTCACCTGCTGACACACACATCCTACAGAAAGGTCTCACTGAAACGGACAACTGGTGCCGGAATCATGGCCTCAAACTTAACGCCAAAAAATGTATAGTCATCCCCTTTGGGAAAAACAAAGTACCCACAAATTATCACATAGACAATAACCCACTGAGTACGGAAGAGGTAATCAGAAACCTGGGGACTCAAGTTGATAGTGACCTCTCCTTTGACAACCATGTTGCCAAAGTGGTCAGAAAGACTTTCTACCTTGCCCATCTCGTCATGAAGGGATTCTCATCCAGATCAAAGGAGGTCATTGCACTTCTATATTCCTCCCTTATCAGGCCCATGATTGAATATAATGCTCCATTTGGGATGTACCTCACCCGGCACATACAACAACTGGAAAGACCCCAGAAGTACTTCACCAAGAGGATCATGGGACTCAAACATATGCCTTATCCAGCTAGATTAAAGAAACTCCAGCTCTATTCAGTAGCATACCGCCTGCTCAGAGGTGATTTGTGCCTAACATATAAGGCCATGTCCAACCAAGAACTGATGGACATGCTCCATCTCAAAAAATCCAAATCCACCAGAACCACGTGAGCTAAGGATTTCAACCTCTGCACAAATATAAATAAGACATGCTGGAGGGATAGATTCATAACACAGAGGTTACCCGTACTCTGGAACAAAATCCCAGTTCATGTGAGACAGAGTCCTTCATTGGCACTGTTCAAGAAAAATCTCGATGCATGGATGGGAGATCGTAAGTTTACCCCGGGAGTCACCTCAGTGTCACTACTAGACAGAGGCATAGTATACTAAATAATGGGATCCCACATGTGTCACTACTAGAGAGGCGCAGCTATATAATACGGGGTGGCGAAAGCCACATCACTATTGGCTAGGTTTGTAAATGCCCCAGGGCAGATAGCCTAGTACACTACTATGAAACTATGAAAGAGCCAAGGAACACCTGGCTGCTATCAGGAACAGAGACAACAACAATGCACTTGGGTGTCATAGTGGCAAATGCACCGACTTCAATGGTTTTCAGTTCTTCTTCCTTGAAAAATTAGACTTTTTCTTAGGTGACTGTAATGCTCTGTTGGAAATGAGGGAATTGAAATGGCAACTTTTATTAGGTGCTGATTCAGCACCTGGTCTTAATGAAAACATCAGTATTAAATGTGCATTAAGATGGTTACGCTGATGATTCTGTTACTGGCTTTTTTTCTCGGTCTTATTTAACCAAGCAGAGTATTTTGCCTTGGTTTTTATTTTTAATTTTTATTTTATTTTTTGTACTCTCAGTGAATTCTGTTGCATTAGTTTTAGTGACATCTAGTTGCTATTTTTAATAATAGCTGTCTACTCTCTGTCTGATTTCTTCCAGTAAATGGATGGTTATTTAGCTATCTTTAACTGCCTGTTTCTCTTTTGTCTTTTCCTTTCATCACTGTTTTTGACTTTCTTTTTTACACTCCTCTCTTCTCTCTTTATTCCTCATTCTTGTTTCTTTTTTCTTTATTCCTGATAAATTTTATACTAATAAAGCTCTTAGCCTTACTTGTTTTAGTGCATATTAAATTTTGCCTTGGTTATTATTTGTACTCTTAATGGATTG
>NC_056746.1:628376365-628473865 GCF_019279795.1 Protopterus annectens
CAAACTCGGACCCGAAGGCCGGGTTGGAAGTAAGGGTCGGAGCCGACCCTAAGATCTCTACCGGCTCCGACAGCACCTGCTCCCGACGGAGCCAGGCGGTCGGAGGAGGAATGGCAATGACATGGGCATGGGCTGTCGGCTCCGAAGCCAACTGGGTCGGAGCCGAAACCAATTTTGAAAGACTGGGGACTGGAACAGTCTTTGGAGCACCCTGTCTATGTCCGAATCTGACATCCTCGATGACCTAGAGGATACTGAATGGGTTCGAGATGGCCTCTCCAACGGCCCCAAGGGGCTAGGGGACCGGCTCGAGGCGACTCGATGACTATCGGCGCGAAGGAATACCCAAACTAGTTTCCATCGGTGCCGAGGAGGGCTTGGCGCCGAGGAGGAAGTGTCTGGCGGACAACCTTCATCGGCTCCGAATCCAGTGGAGCCGATGAAGATGACCCGCCTCTCGATGCCCAGCCATCGGCTCCGAAGCCAGAGGAGTCGAGACTGGTGGCATCGAGGCAGACCGTTCGACCTCGGCTCCGAAGTCCTTGGAGCCGAAGGAGGCCTGCCTATGTTTTTAGCGGTCGGATCCGGCGGACTGGTCGGAGCCGGCGCCTTTCTTTAGCAGGAGAGGAGAGGATGCTAAAGCTTCTTCAAAGGAGGGCTTTATAATGCCTTTTAATATGAGCTTATTTTTCCTCTCTTGGAGGACCCTCGAGGAAAAAGCGTGACACACGCTGCAGGACTCCTGCAAATGTTTTGCACCTAAACAATAAACACAGAGAGAGTGATCATCTGTGATAGACATTTTAAAGTTGCACTTGGTGCACTTTTTAAAGCCTGAAGGCCTAGGAACTGGAGACATTCTGGTGAATTAAGCCAAAACACAGTACAAACACTGTAATTAGAAACAAATTTTCTCTGCTTCTTCCTTCTTTTAAAAGAAAGAGAAACTATCAGCAATAGAAGGATCCGAAATCCCTAAACAGAAAGGAGTCACCTAACAACCAACAAAAAAAGGCCGGGGAAGGCCTTTCCACCCAAGAGATACTCTAGTCAACACTCACAACACAAGAATTTACTAAGTAAATTACTCCAAACACTCTAAACACAAGAATAGCTGTTAAAACAGCTTTTTGTTGAAGAATAAAGAGATTCCTGACAGAAAGTTAGTGAAAATAATCACTACTTAGCTCAGCCAGCTCGAGACCACGTCTTCACTTGTTAGCGGCAAACGAGATCTGGGGGACTGGTAGTGGTGCATCCTGGGATATAGTAAGCTCAGCCAATAAGAGACTTCGCTCTTTGGCATAAGCGTGCCGAGTCGGAGCCGAGGGATCGGCTCCGAACCCATCAGTCAGAATGTAGGCGAGATAGGATCACATAACATCCAGGCATATTTGGCCAACATAGGAAGAAGCTGCTGCAGGGTGAGCATTTTGAATTTTGGTACCACCAGGAAGGTGTTTAGAATGGAAAGATCTAGAAATGAGTGCCAAGTGCCCTCTTTTCTGGGTACCAGGAAAAGTCTGGAATAGAACCCTTGACCTATCTGTTCTGCATGAACAGGTTAAATTACCCTTATGGAGAGAGCAGAGATTGAACTTGGTTTTGTGCCTCTACCCACTGGTTCGGAGGAAGGTCTGGAAACCCTTTTGGGGATGGCAGTGAGTGGAAGTAAAATTTGTACCCCTGGGGTACAATGTTGAGGACCCATCGGTCTTTGGTGATGGAAGTCCAGTTTTTTGCATGATGGGCAAGTTTTCCTCCTAGTGGCATGAGCATTTGGGCAGGGCTGGGGACTGGAGTTGAGAAGTCATTGTGAATTCTTTCCGTAAGGGGGTGGCTTAGCACTCCCTGTTTTTGAAGTGGAGGCACTCCATTGCTTAGATCTCTGCCTACCCTGACACTGTAGTCTGGGGGGTCTGTTTTCCCTGTGTCTAGTTTGAGATGGCCTTGAGGGGGGCTGGAAAGGACCAATGTTTCGAGGGGCAATGCCTACTGAATCTAGGAGGCTGTACTTGCAAGAAATCTTTGGCTGTCTGCATAGATTTAGCTTTTTCTTCCATCTTTTTAAGAACCTCTTCTGCTTTGGTGCCAAACAGATTGTCCTTGTTCAAAGGAGCGTCAAGTAATTTTGATTTGACATGGTCTGGCAAGGTCTTCTCCTTAAGCCAAGCATGTCTTCTCAATACAGAACCAGTGACTGCTGCCCTGCAAGATGCTTCTAGGGTGTCAAAGCCACATTGTAAAGTATGCTTGCTGACTTGGCTTGCAGAATGCATAAGCTCTTGTAATTCTTTATTTTCTGCACAGTCTGTAAAGCTGCCTATTTTTTGCTTAATAAGTTCTATGATATGTTGTTGGTACTTCAGCATGTGAAACTGACCATTCAAAGCCCTAATGGCGAGAGTTGCAGAGGTGTATACTTTCTTACCCCATCTGTCTAAAGCTCTGGAATCCTTGTCCGAAGGGGTGGGATTCTTAGCTGTAGTTACTTTGATACATCTCTCTCTCTCTTTCCAAACCCAACAACTCTCTCTCCATTGCCCATCTCAATATACGAAGTATTTGTAACAAAATTAGTCAAATCCATGCCCTTCTTGAAACCCATCAATCTGATATGTTGTGCTTAACTGAAACATGGCTAAAGCCATCAATCAAAGACAATGAAATTAGCCCACCCAGATATAATATCATTAGACATGATCGCACTACCAAAAAAGGTGGAGGCGTAGCTATTCTCTACAAAACCCAACTCCAAATTAGTACTTTAAATCTGACTCTTAACCTTGATAATAATGCTGAAATAATTAGCTCCAAACTCCAAGTCAATAATACTAAGGCCATAAATATCATATGTGCATATCTCCCTCCTGGAAACAATATTAACACACTTGAACATATCCTCAATTCACTCTTTACCAACCTCCCTCAAGAAACAATAGTCTTAGGAGATTTTAACATCAATTGGTTCTCCTGTAACAGTACTAACCCCACCTCCCATATAAACCTATATGGATTTAAACAACTCATTAGTAATCCTACAAGAACCAATAAAACCAACAATAAGGAAACCATTCTAGACTGGATTCTTACTAATACTCCACAACAAACCTATCAATTAGGCACCCTTCCAGATGACCTAAGTGACCACTCACTAACTTAAATCATTAGGCACAAATCAAACCTAGCCTTACCCACCACCTACAAAACACTAAGATCTAAAAAAAATTCAATTCTGATCAGTTTCTTGCTGAACTAAGACAATGTAATTGGTCCCAACTAAAACTTCTTCCACTGAATGATGCTGTCGAATACTTTAATTCTACATTCCTATCCATACTAGATAACCATGCCCCAAGCCGAACTATTAGAACCAAAGCTAAAACAGCACCCTGGCTATCCAACAATACTAAGCAGAAAATTATTCTCAGAAACAAATCATGGGATAAATGGCGCTCCACTAAGAATCTAACTGACCACCACAACTTCAGAGAGCTTAGAAATAGTACAAAAAAAGCCATCCTGGCAGACAAAAAGAACTATTACTTTCAACTACAACAAACCACAAAAAAAGAACGCAAAAAATTCTGGGCTAGTATTAATAATCTTCTATCCCCAGGTCAGTCACGTACTCCAAATCCCCAGGACTCTAATCCAAACAATCCTAAACAAATAGCTAATGCCTTCAACTCTTTCTTCACCAATACTATCCAAACTCTAGCAAATCACTTACCTCCTGACATCTCTAAATTACCCTCTCCTACGCTACATACTTTTCTTCCCCTTTCCCTTCAACCTGTACCTACCTCATTTATCTTATCCCTACTCCAGAAACTTAGACCCACCACACCCTCTGCAGACAAACTTCCTGCAGAATTTCTGCAGATAGCAGCTAAAGCTATTGCCTACCCCATCTCAATCCTGATAAATAGATCTATAAAGGAGGGAATTTTCCCTTCCATTTGGAAAATATCTCATATCATCCCACTACACAAAGGGGGCAATTCTAATGACTTCTCTAATTTTCGTCCCATAGCATTGCTATCACCTATAGCCAAAATCATGGAAAAGTGCATCCATAAACAACTCCTTAACCACCTTCTCCATAACAACCTACTTGCTAACAGTCAACATGGTTTTAGACCTTCTCACAGTACCACTACTGCATTACTCTCCTTTACCAACACTATCAATCACAACCGTAACAACACTAACCTATCATCTTCCATCTTCATAGATCTTTCAAAAGCTTTCGACATGGTAAATCACAAACTCCTTCTGCATATACTACAATCTCTCTCAATTCATCCTTCTTCCTTATCCTGGTTTACATCTTACCTAGAAAATCGTCAGCAGGCAGTACTTTGGAAAAACTCACTATCGACTCTCCTTCCCATCTCTTTAGGAGTACCTCAAGGGTCTATACTTGGCCCACTCCTATTTTCTATATTTATTAATGACCTCCAGTCAGCTATTCCAAACACTACTTGCATACAATATGCAGACGATTCCACTATAATCTGCACTGCTTCCTCTCAGACTGAACTCCTGTCACTTACCCAAAAAGCTTTTTCCACTGTTGAACACTGGTTCTCTGACCGTTGCCTTCTCCTCAACCCCAAGAAAACAAAGTTGCTATTGTTCTCACCTACACACAAATCAAGCTCTCTTAACTTCTCTATTACTTCCTCTGATAACACTCTGATTTCTCCTGATGCTACTACAAAACTACTAGGAATAACTATTGACAACAATCTCAATTTTGATTCTCATATAAACAACACAATAAAAGTAATAAACAAAAAGATTGGTTCCCTCTATAGAATCAAATCATTCCTTACTCCTGAAGCTCGGACCACCTTAGCTAGTTCTCACCTTATCTCCACCCTTCTATATGCTTCCACTATTTATACCAACCTCTCTAAATATAACCTCAAGAAACTTAGCACATCCTACCATAATATCGCTCGATTTGCCACAGGATCCCTCTTCAGAACCCATCACTGTCATAGCCTAAAACAACTAGGCTGGCTTGAACTTCCTAACAGGCTGACTTATCAACAGCTCTTAACTGCTCACAAAATTCTTTATCAGCCTTCTAAAACACCTATTCTCTCTAACCTCATTACACCTTATAATAACTTGAAACAGCTACGCTCTGCAAACAAACTACTGGTTAATACTACCATACCCAATAACTCTGCAGGTGACAGCCTTTTTTCTAACTCTGTTGGACAAATGTGGAACAAACTACCACCTGATATCTCATCTTTGTCTAGTCTTCCACTCTTTAAAAAACAGCTAACAAGCACTGGCTTTGTTCCTGTAACAACCCAGACTAACCTTTCTTGTATCCTTCCCTCCTGAATTCCTCCTCACATAACATACTAGAGAGATATGTAAAAAAAAAAAAAAAAAAAAAAATTATTATTACTTTTTTTCTACTTTTTCCATATTAGATAATTATATTTAGAATCTGTATAGCAAATGTCTGTTAAAACTTTGTTTTGACTTTGCCTCTCTGCAAGGATTTTATGTTCTGTCTCAATGTATTAATAATTTTTACCTTGTATTGACCGTTACTGTGAATTATTTGTAAATTACGTTGGAGCTTTTCTCCCCGGGCCTCCACTGAAAATGGACATATATCCAGCTGGACTAGCCCGGTCAACAAATGTAAAATAAAATAAAATAAAATAAATAAAATACCTTTAGGCCCCTGGGATAGGACCTCTGGGTCAGCAGTAGGATTTTTGAAAAGGAATTTGTGAGAGTCAGGAACTCTGTAGTACCTGTCTGGTTTCTTAGAAGGAGGGGGTAAAGTATCAGGAGTTAAACTGGATTCCATAAAGACATCATCCACAACATCCAGGACTGGGGGTATTGCTAAAGGCCTATTTTGTGGCAAATCCAGAAATTCTGAGTCTCTTTTTGGACTGAGGATAGTCTTGGCATTCCCAGTGGAAATGCTCTCTTAAAGTATGTAAGGTTTCACCAAAAGAAAAATCCTCTGGAGAAGAAGCAGAGGGAATGGATTCCTCTGCATCTGAATGCTCATAAGCAGATAAAGGCATGTCTTCCTCATCAGATACCTCAGTCGTCGGACTCTTGGTCTGTTAAAGTTGCTGGGAAAAGGTCTCTTTTTCTCTTAGCAGGGGAAGGGTGACTTCCCCTAATCATCATAATAAGGTCTTCTGCCATTTTAACTGGTGACAAGGTTAACGGAAGAATTGTCAGCAGTTTCGGACCTGTGCAGTCTGTCTCTGTCTTTATCCTTACGTTTTTTCAGAAGATCGGTAGTCGGATGCCTTACCGAAGCCATTTCGGAATACAGAGATCGAAAATGAAAGTATTTAGCGACAATAAGGGCCCGACGATGAATAGTTCGGGCAATGAATAAGGCACAAAACCGACAGTGAGGTACGTCGTGGTCTGGGCCTAAACAGGTGACGCAGTAAGAATGGAAATCTCGGTGTGGTATTTGCTTTCCACAGGCAAGAAAATTGTTAACTTTTTCTGACATTGCTTAGAGCAGGAAAAAAGAACCCCAATGGGGTACTTAGCTTTAGAAGACTTCAGGATAATTCAATTCGGAAACGAACACTCAGGTAGGGGCCGACCGGCACTCGTGCGAACTGCTCCTCAGCAAGAAAGACTGATGTAATGGCATCGGCTGCCTGTTTTTATACCCCTGACAACCTGACGTCAATCCTGGAGTGACAACAACTGACGCAGAAATACTGAGTCTCTGGTATTCGGGCCGACTGAGGGCTACCTGCAGGCAGATAACCCAAGTGTGATGACTGCAACAGTGAAACATGAAGAACATCTGTAAACAGCAACGCTACTTGAGTAGTGGTAGTAGTTGTACTACAACTGCATAAAAGATAACAGAACTCAAAGTTGCAGACACTTCCACACCCCTACACACACACACACACACACACACACACACACACACACACACACACACACACACACACACACACTGAGGGACAGATCGCAGATTAGGTGAGAAAAAGCCTTGTAATTTGCTATAAGTGTGGTTTGATGAGTCATTTAGAAAAATGGAATGAAGCATACTGAATGCTTGCAATAAACAGCATTCATGGTGAGGTGACATGCTATTATTCCTTTGAATATAGCTGGACAGAAACATTTGTTTTGCAGTTTTGACTTACCCGTAATATCAGAACAAGCAGCTAAGACACTGACATTAACGGCAAAGATTTGTACAGAATCATGTTCACCTTTGCCTTTGGTGATATTGAAAGATTCAGATTCCCCATATGGATTCAGCGTGAAACTGCTTTGCATGATGTTGAAAAAAAACTGCTAAGGCATTGTGATGCTGGAGTAACTTACAGATGGTTGCATCTTAGACACTTTTAGCAGTGGTCTTTGCCCTTAAATAAATTAGTTAATAGCAGCAGCAGCAAAAGTAGCAGAAGACCAGCAAAACAAACAACACTCAGTCAGGATTGCACAGTCATGTCAGACTATGGTATGTAACTAAGTAATAGCTGTAATCTGAGCAGGTGCAGTTTCAAAAATCTTAAAACACATCTGCAGGAAGAAATCTGCTCCAAAGGCTTATCATGCTAAAGAACAAATAAATAAAAATGGCAATCGGAGGTAAAAATGAGAGTTTATACTTAGATTTACAAGACAATATTGCTATCACCACCATGAAAATGGTCTTAATTAGGTCTATTTCACTGTAGAAGGTAAACAGTTGCAAACAGATCTTAATATGTTATGTTGTCCTATCTCGCCTTCATTCTATGCTGGTTGGGTTCAGAACTGAGCATCGATTCCGACTCGGCCTAATTCTAAAGCTCGAAGCTTCCACTGGCTCGAGGCTATGCCCTATCCCATGATGCTCAGGGAAGATTACCCAGCTCTCGTTTGCCGCTGAATCAGATCGGGTGACTTCTAAACTTGCTCATGGCTAAGTGATTTTCTTCTTTACCTTTCCTGTAGTTTTCTTATATTTAGATAGCTATTTCTTTAGCATTAATAGTTTTGTCATTAATAGGGATACTAATGTGATTCTTGACTATTTTCTCCTGGTTTTTGGAGTGTTGGCCATCGTCGTTTTTCTCATCAGGCCTGTTGGGTTTGTTGTTGTTACACTCCCTATCCCTTTGTTGTAAGATTATTTTACTTAGAGAGCTTTTTATCCCCTTAGGTAGCTCATTTAAATTAGGGGGCTCCTCACGGCCCATTTAACTTAGAGGGCCGCTCCCCTATCCCTTCGTTTTTCCCATTGTTTGTGAGGAGAGTCCATTTGAGTTAGAGGGCTTCTCCTCTGTTTAGAGGATTAGCTGCTCGTTAGGCTTTAAAGCTTTTTTCCTTAAAAAAAATAAATAAATAAAAATTTTGAATTATTCTCGTAGACAAGTCTTTTCTTGTGTGCATAGTCAATACTGTTAAGTTTCAGTTGTTGATACTGTAGTGTAGCATTTCTCTGATTTGAAATTTGTGAGAGTTATCCTTTTATAGGGTTGCATAGCTGTACAGTTTTTGTATAAGTCCTGATCAAACATGTCCAAAGACCCCAAAGAATCAAACATCTGGTTTCAAAAAATGTAGTAAGTGTAACCAGAAGATGTCCCTTACAGATGGGCACACCAGTTGTGTTTATTGCCTGGGTGCCCTTCATTTGCAAGAATCTTGTGCTTTTTGTCATGCCTTCAGCAGCAGAGTGCTTTTAGAACGTAAAAACAAATTAATAGTGAGAGGGCTGCTAAAGACCTCTTTCTCAGAGGTTTTGGAAGTGTATCAGAGCTCTAAATCTTCTGAAAAATCACCCTCGTCTTCTAAATCAAAGAAGTCGGGTAAAAGGACTGCTTCTTTGGCTCCAGTATCTGAGCCGCCAAAAAAACTTCTGGCAAAAGAATCTGGCACGGAATCAAGGGTTCTTGGTTCCAGTAGGTCTCCCTCTTTGGTTCCAACTGTAACTATGGAGATGACAGAGTTTCTTATTAGGAGCCAGTCCCCAGTATTGAAACCAGTCACTACAACATTAAGATCTACTATCTTACAAAGAGCGAGATCACCATCTTCATTCTCTTGGTCCTCCGAGAGTTTATCGGCTGATGATGTGGAGTGAGTGGTGAAGAGACTCCTTCGAACACCGGTGCTGGCAAAAATTCTGTTGACTCTGACCCAAAAGGAACCAGAGCTGCCAAGAACTGCTCCTCCTCCTTCGGTTCCTTCTCCCACCCGACCTGGGGTTTCAGAGCCAGAGCACTTGGGCCCGTTAGTAGTGGAACTGCTGGAACTGAGACCTCAAACAGGATCGTCAGTTCCGACATCTACTCTGACTACCTTGGTTCCGTCGGAATCTGAGGAGTCTAGGAGCCGACGTTCTCCCGTTGGGTCCAGGGAGGGGTCGGATAGCTGTCCGAGCCAAATCTACCTCTCAGGGCTTCGGCGTGGTTGAGCTCGGCTACTACATCGGCTTCGGAGTCAACCAGTCTGCTTCAGGGTCGGTTTTTCAGTTCTTTGGAGGCAGGGACCTCCTCAGAGCGGAGTGAGGGGGCTTTTGAGCTGATGGAGAGAGTACTGTCATCTCAGACTGCTTCACTGTCAGTTTCAAGTACTCCTCCCCCAAAAGCACCTCTGTCAGTCTCAGCACCATCACCCCCCCCCCCCCAAGCGCAGAGACCCTAAGCCTCAGGAAGCCCCTGCAGGCAAGACTACCTCTTCCAAAACTTTCCCAGAGTACCCCTTTGAGGAGGTCCCTCAGAACAGATTGTGGAAGAGGAAGCATACAGACTTCCCGGATGAGTCTATCACCTCAGACACCAACCTGGATGATTCAGAAGGGTCCCCACGGTCCCCCTTTGAAGATGTCTCCTTTGCAGACATCCTGGAGATTCTTAAACAGAGGGGTGGCTGGAAGCCCACCAATCCTTCTGAGGATGAGTCGGTACACCTGGAAGCTTTTGGGTCTCACCCTACCACCTTTTGGGTGTCTCCGCCTTTTGATCAATTGATGAATGTTATTGCTCGGAAGGCATGGGGCTCTCCAGATACAGTGGAGCCTGTTCCGAGGAGGCCTAATAAATTCATTACAGCACCCACAGAAAAAGAATTTCTAACCAGAGGCATCTCCGTAGATGCTATGGTGGTGGCATCAGCCACCAAGAAAGAATTGCCAGAAACTTCCTCATCTGTTCATCCACCGAATAAAGAGTGCCAGATGATGGACAGATATGAAAAGCGTACCTTTTCTTCAGCAGCATTTACGCTTCAATCACTGAATTACTTGACCTATTTTACGAGACTACAAATGGACCTCCTGAAAGAGTTAAGATATACCCTTCAGGGTACTGTAGCTGCTGGGGTTTCAAATAAAGTTTCCTCTCAGCTCTCCACCCTAAACTCCATGGTTAACTCCTCCATGCGACTGATTTCATATGCAGACGATGGAGCGAGCAGGGCAGCAGGTACAGGAATTTCCTTAAGAAGACATTCCTGGATACGTCGATGTAACTTTGCTGTACCCTTCAAGTCTTCCGTCACTAAAGCCCCTTTTGATGGCTCGTCATTGTTTGGGCCCAAAGTTAAAGAGACCTTAACCAGGTGTGAACAGGAAGGAAAGACTCTGTCTGCCGTAGGAGTCCATTTTTCTGTCCCCACTAGACCTTATCGCAAAGGTCAGAGAGTGAGAAAAATGTGGTTCCACAAGTCCCAAAGAGTATTTTCTGATGCACATGGTGACTCTTCCCTCAGGGGCAGAGGGGGAAGTAACAATGAAAGATGCCGACCTCGCAGCACAGGAGGTCAGCAGAACCAGGATGACAGGGATTCTTTTGCTGGAAAGCCCTTGCAGTCCTCCTGAGAGGAGGCTTGCCTGTCCTTCTCTGGAGGCAGTTGGGGTATGCTTATCATTGTACCCAAACACCTGGCTAGAGAATCACACAAATGGGTACAAACTATCACATCCATAGGTTATTACATACCCTTTTAGACTACCCCTTTGGAGAAACAATCTGTCACAGATATTCCACCCAGTCAGCGGGACTATGCAACATTAGAGGTACAGACGTTGCTAGAAAAAACGAGTCATCCAAAATGTCCCCGTAGACCAGACTGGATCCGGAACTTACTCAAGTTTCTTTTTAGTTCCAAAAAAGACAGGGGACTGGAGACGCATTTTGGATCTCAGCAGATTAAACAAGTCCATCAAGAAATCAAAGTTCCAGATGTGACACTGCAGTCAATATTTCCCTTTCTGGGGAAAGACGATTGGATGTGCTCAGTAGATCTTCAGGATGCGTACTGCCCCATAAAAATGGACATGCGATCCAGGAGACACTTACACTTTCGGCTGGGACCCAGTCATTACCAGTTTCAAGCCCTGCCCTGTGGTCTCACTACAGCCCCCCTGAGTGTTCACCAAATGCATAGCAGTGGTTACGGCTCACTTGAGCAATCTAGGATTACGTGTGTTTCCATACCTAGACGACTGGCTTCTAACCGCCACCACCAAGCATCTACTCGTACAAGCAAGGGACGAAACCATTCATCTCTGTTCCAAGCTAGACATTACAATAAATTTTAAAAAATCTGCCTCGTTATCTTCACAGTGTCTTATATTCTTAGGCGCAGAGTTAGACTCAAGGAAAATGTTGGCCAAACTTACCCCCAAAAGGATTCAGTCCCTACACCATCAAATAAAGAGCTTGATATCCAAAAGAAAAGTACAGGCAAAGACTGTCTTACAAGTTCTGGCACCATGGCAGCCGCAATCATTTTAGTATGTCTAACATGTTTGCATATGAGAGTCCTTCAATGGCTACTTTTCTCCCAGTGGTCCATCCAAGATCATTATTACAGAGTCATGCAAAAAGGCCCAACAGTGGTGACTTCAAACGACTCAGTTGACCATGGGTCGTCCATTTGTTTTTCCACAACCAGCAGCCACAATGACCACAGAAGCTTCTCAGATAGGGTGGGAGGGCATTATCTAGAAAAGACTGTCCAAGGCATCTGGCAGGAACACAAGAACCACTTGCATATCAATGTCTTACAGATGATAGCGATGCTCTACGCATTGCAAGCATTCCAGGACTCTCTCCCGATAGGAACTATTGCAATTCAGACAGACATGTCAGTAGTGTAGTACATAAACAAACAAGGAGGAACCAAATCCTACCCCCTATGTTGAAGGCACAAATAGTATAGCAATGGGCTGTCTCTTCTCAACATTTTCTGACAGCAATGCACATGCCGGTGAAATCCAGCGTGATAGTGGACAAACTCAGCAGAGCTATTCTGATCCCTCACTAGTGGTCCCTAAAAAGTACAGTTGGTTACACTTACCAAAAATGTAGATGTTCGAGTGTATTCACTGTTGCAGTCATCACACTTGGGTTATCTGCCTGCAGGTAGCCCTCAGTCGGCCCGAATACCAGAGACTTCATTTTTGTGCATCAGTTGCTGTTGCTTCTTCCATGACGTCAGGTCGTCAGGGGTATAAAAACAGGCAGCCAATGCCATTACATCAGTTTTTTCTTGCCCCAAATGTCAGGAGCCCCCAAAAAGGAAGCTAGGATATGGTGTGGAAACACCACCAGTAGAAAGTAAATACCAATAGTAGTAATAATAGCCATAGATAGGAGAGATAAGATATAGATAAAGCAAGGGGGCTAGAGGGAGGGAAACCAGGACTGAAACAGTGAATACACTCAAACATCTACATTTATGGTAAGTGTACACAACTGTACTAAGTTCTTTGTGTTTCACTGTTGCAGTCATCACATGTGGGTTGATTCCCAATGCTGAGGAAGGATGGAGGTAGTCAAGAAGAGTTAGGGCTGGCTAGTAGACCCTGCAAAACAGCTATGGCAAATCTTGCCCTGGATTTGGAAAAGATAGGCAGGTGGTAATGCTTGGTGGAAGTGTGCACAGAACTCCAGGTAGCAGCTTCCATTATGTCCCTGGTAGGCACTCCCCTGAAAAATGCTGTAGAGGTAGCTGTAGCACTAGTGGAATGGGTTCTAATCCCCTGTGGGGTTGGTTTTCTATGGTGCTTGTAGCAAAACTGGATGCAGTGTCTATCCATTTGGAAAAGGTTTGTTTTGAAATGGCCTTGCCCTCTGCCCCAGTTGCAAAACTGACTAGCAGCTGGTTAGTTTTTCTGAAAGGATTAGTTCTGTCAAGGTAGAACCTGAGCTGTCTGTGCATGTTCAAAAAGTGCAGTATCCATTCCCCTTTATTTTGAAGATTAGGGAAGAAGGTTGGCAAATGGATGGATTGGTTGAGAGCCACACTGGAGACCACTTTAGGCATAAAGGAAGGGTTAGTCCTGAGGGAAACCTTGTCAGCGTGGAAAATACTAAAGGGGTCCACAGCCATTAGTGCTTGTAACTCGGACACTCTTCTAGCTGAAGTGATGGCTAGAAGCAATGCTGTTTTCCAAGAGAGGAATTTTAGCTCTGCTGAAGCATCAGGCTTAAAAGGTGGAAGCGTGTGCTTTTCCAGTACAAAGTTAAGGTCCCAAGCAGTGGTAGGCGCTCTCCTTGGTGGCCTTAAGTTGTTTGCTCCTCTGAGGAACTGTTTGATGAGAGGGTGAGAGAATAGAGGTGGCTCAGTATTGTAATGAGCTGAAATGGCAGAGGCATGGATCTTAATGGAGGAGAAGGATAGGCCTTTGCACAGTAGTTCTGCTAGGTAATCCAGGATTAGAGATAATGAGGGCAGATCTGTGCCCATTCCTTTAGACTGAATCCAAGAGCAATACCTTTTCCACTTTTCAGCATAGGATTTCCTAGTACTGGGCCTTCTGGCCTCAAGGAGGACATCCAGCACCTGTTTGCTAAGGTTTGCTGGTGGGGAATAAGCCAGGCTGCATGATTTAGGGTTTGCAATTGTGGATGCAAAATCTGTCCCTCCTGCTGAGAAAGCAGACTTGGGGTCTGGTGTAGGTGCCAGGGTGGCACCGTTGTCAGGCTGCGCAGCAGTGGGTACCAGTGCTGGCAAGGCCAGTCCAGGGCAATTAGAATTGCCTTTGGCCTGTCTTGTTTTATCTTGAGTAATACTCTTGAGAGAAGGGGCAGAGATGGGAAGGCACATATTGAGAGGTTTGCCCATGGAAAGGATAGGGCATCCACCTTCCAGGCTCTGCTGGGAGGAGTCCTGGTGCAGAATTTGCTTAATTGGTGGTTGTTGGGGGAGGCAAACAGATCCACCTATGGGGTCCCCCATTTGTGGATCAGAAGGTTGAAGGTGCTGGGCACCAATTTCCACTCGTGTGGGTCCAGGAGATTTCTGCTTAAGTCATCTGCCAGTGAGTTTTGTTTGCCTGGCAGGAAATGAGCTTGTAAATGGACTTGGTTGTCCAAGACTCTGTTCCACAGGACCATGGCTAACCTGCATAGTGGGTAAGAATGGGTTCCTCCCTGCTTGTTGATGTACCACATAACTGTGGTGACTGTTTTTATCAGCAGTTGTCCTGGAGAGATTTGGTCTTTGAAAGCTGTCAGGGCATTCTGTACAGCTAGCATCTCCTTTAGGTTGATGTGCATGCAGCTTTGACTTGGGCTCCAGTGGCCCTGAATACATTTGCCAGCCAAGTGAGCCCCCCATGCACAGTCTGATGCGTCTGTGGCTAGGGTCTGGATGGCCTGTGGCAGAGTGAAAGGCAGTCCCTTGTTGTGGTTGCATGCTTCTGCCCACCAAAGGAACTCTGTCCTTACACAAGGTATGATAGGAATGACTGTTTCCAGGTCCTGAGAATGTTGGCACCAAAGGCTTTTTAAGTACCACTGAAGTTTCCTCATATGCAGTCTTGCATATGGAATTAGTAGAATACATGACGCCATGAAGCCTAAGGCTTGCAGTATTTTTCTTGCAGATAGCTGGGTTTTGGTGGCCATTAGTTTGAAGTAGTCTGTCAGATAGACTTGTTTTTCTGAAGTTAGGAATGCCATCTGGGAAGTTGTGTCCAAGCTTGCTCCCAGGAATACAATCTTTTGACTGGGTACCAATTTTGATTTCTTTTCATTGATGGTGTACCCCAATGAAGTGAGTAGGCTTTTTACAAATTCCAGGTGCTGAAGCAGCAATTCCTGATTGTTGGCCTGAATTAGGCAGTCATCCAGGTAGGGATAAATTTGGATATTTCTCTACCTGCAGTATGCAAAGGCTGGAGCCAGGCATTTTGTGACTACCCTGGGCGCAGTAGATAAGCCAAACGGAAGTGCAGAGAACTGATAATGCATAGACCCTGCTCTGAAACAGAGATATTTTCTGCATGGCTCCCTTATGGGAATGTGGAGGTAAGCTTTTTTAAGTCTAGGGTGACTAACCAGGCATCCTTGGCTAACATACGGAGAAGCTGATGCAGGGTAAGCATCTTGAATTTTGGTACCACCAGGAAGGTGTTGAGAACTGAAAGGTCTATGACTGGGCGCTGGGAGCCCTCTTTCCTGGGTACCAGGAATAGCCTGGAGTAAAAACCTTGACCCCCTCTGTTCTGCTGGAACAGGCTAAATAGCTTTAATATTGAGCAGGGAGAGGATTTGTTTTTGAGCTTCTGCCCACTGGTTTGGGGGAAGGTCTGGAAACCCGCTTGGGGTTGGAAAGGAGTGGAAATGAAATTTCTACCCCTGGGATACAATGTTTAGGACCCACTGGTCCTGAGTGATGGTTATCCAGCTTTTTGCATGAAAGGCAAATTTTCCTCCTAGGGGCACAAGCAATTGGGTAGGAAGTAGATTTGAGAAGTCATTGAGTGCTTTTTCCATAAGGAGGTGGCTTTCCACTCCCTGCTTTAGTGGTGGGGGTACTCCATTGCTTAGATCTCTGCATACCCTGAGACTGTAGTCTGGGTTGTCTGTTCCCCTGAGCCTCAGCGGGGCAGGCCTGGAGGTTGCTGGAAAGGGCCATTGTTTTGAAGGACAGTGCCTACTGAATCTCGGTGGTTGCACCTGAAGGAAATCTTTAACAGTTTGCATAGCTATAGCCTTTTCTTCCATCTTTTTAAGAACGTCCTCTGCTTTGGTGCCAAACAAACAGTCCTTACTCAAAGGAGCATCTAGTAATTTTGATTTTACATGGTCTGGCAAGGTCTGTTCCTTTAGCCAGGCATGTCCTCTCAGCACAGAGCCAGTGACTACTGCCCTGCAAGAAGCTTCTAGTGCATCAAAGCCACACTGCAAAGTATGCTTACTTATTTGAGTTGCAGAATGCATGAGGTCCTGCAGGTCTTTATTTTTTGCACAATATGGAATGGTTACCAGTTTTTGTTTAATCAATTCCATAATATGTTGCTGATATTTTAGCATGTGAAACTAGCAATTCAATGCCCTGATAGCAAGAGTTGCAGATGTGTATACCTTCTTACCCCATCTGTCCAAAGCTCTGGAATCCCTGTCTGAAGGGTTTGGCTTTTTGGCTGTAGTAGCCTTAATACCTTTAGGTCCCTCGGAAATGATCTCTGGGTCAGCAGTAGAATTCTAAAGTGTCTGAATTAACACTGGATTCAATGAAAACATCATCCACCACCTCCAGGACAGGGGGGATAGCTAAAGGCCTGTGCTGAGGCAATTGTTAGAATTCTCTGTGTCTCTTTTTGGACTGAGGAAAGTCTTGGCATTCCCAGCGGAAATGCTCTCAAAGTGTGCAAGGTTTCCCCAAAGGAAAAATCCTCTGGAGGCGAGGCAGATAGGTGGATAAGGGCATGTCTTCATAGTCAGAAGGGTCTGAGTCATCTGACTACTGCTCTGTAGAACCTGAAGGCAACTCGGTTCTTTGTCTCCAAGCAGGGGAAGGCTGGCTTCCCCTAATCATGGTAATTAGGTCTTCAGCCATTCTAATCACCTGTTTTTGTGGCATGGGTACCCGAGAATCTGCTTTTGTCGTCAGTTTTCTAGGCATAATGTGTACTCTGGGCCTAAGAAACTCGCTTGTTTTGGAGGAAGAAGAGGTTGTCGGTAGAATTTGCACCTCGGTTGGACAAACAACTCCCTCAGAAGCCGGTGCCTGCACAACGGCTCCAGACCCATCCAAGGTAGAGACATCTGTAGGTTCCATAGTTGAAGAAGCGTCTCGTGGCATACCGGACTCCGAAAGGGTCTCAGCAGAGGCCTATGAATCCATAGAAGCGGGCATCAGGGGCTGCAAAGGCGCCTCACTGAGTACCGGCTGACTAGCTTAGTGGAAGCGTCATCGGCAGTTTTGGACTTATGCGGCGGTCTGTCTCTGTATTTATCCTTGCACTTTTTAGGAAGATCGGTCGTCTGTTGGCTTACTGAAGCCATATCCGAGTCCGGAGATAGACAGCGAAAGTAATTTGCGACAAAGCCCAATGACAAAAGGTTCAGGCATTAAACAAGGCACAAAACCGACAGAAAGAGACGTTGTGGTCTGGGCCTAAACAAGTGACGCATTAAAAATGAAAATCTCTGTGAGGTATTTGCTTTCCACAGGCAGGACAATTATTAACTTTTTCTGACATCAGTTAGAGCAAGGAAAAAAGGATCCCCAATGGGGTACTTAGCTTTTGAAGACTTCAGATTATTCAAGTGGAACATGAAAATTCAGGTAGCGGCCAACCAGCACTTGCGAAGTGCTTCTGCTTCGGGCTCCCGCGGCAAGAAGAACTGATGTAATGGCATCGGCTGCCTGTTTTTCTACCCCTGATGACCAGACATCACGGAAGAAGCAACAGCTACCGATGCACAAAAATGAAGTCTCTGGTATTCGGCCCGACTGAGGTCTACCTGCAGGTAGATAACCCAAGTGTGATGACTGCAACAGTGAAACACGAAGAACATCAAGAGGTTGTGGAAGAGATTTTCCACCAATGAGACCAGCCCTGCCTCAACCTTTTTGCCAGTTCCATGAACGCCAAATGCAGCAGCTACTTTGCACTGATTCCCCCTCTGAGGAAGTCACCTAGGGATGTGCTCGTACATGGTCGGCCCTCGGGACTATTTTACACCTTCCCTCCCTTTCCCTTGATACCAAAAGTTCTTCAGAAAGCCAACATGTTGAGAAGCACATTGATTCTCATTGCACCATACTGGCCTTGGCAAATTTGGTTCCCAGTTCCAGACCTTCAAACCCATTCGTTGGGGAAGTTCCATCCATCGATCCAGACAAAGTTGAGAGCGGGGCTGCTCCAGTTCCACAAATAACCAGGCTCCATGACATCTCCCTGGCAGTTAGACATATTTTGATTTGTTCTCATAAGCTTCTACCAGAAAACTATACTCTAGCAAACAGAAAAGATTTTCACACTGGGCCTCCAAAAGCAACATAGATCCCTTTATGGCTCCCATCACAGCAATGCTAGAATTTCTCGCTAAACTTTTTAACGAGGGTGCGGCAGCAGCTACAGAGTCCAGCTAGCCACTATATCCACCTTTCATATTGGGGAAATGGGACTGAAAATCATGTCCCACAAACTCTGTAAGGCCTTTCTAAAAGGGACTTTCTTGTTAAGACTGCCAGTCAGAGAACCTCCAGCTCCATGGGAACTAAATTTTGTTCTATCCTCCTTAATTCTGCCTCCCTTTGAGCCTGCATCATCATGTAACAAAGTTTTTCTCATGAAAGACACTTTTCTTGGTGGCCTTTACCTCCGCCAGACGAGTATCTGAACTCCAAGCTCTATCTATACATCCTCCTTACATAGTTTTTCACAAAAACAGGGTGTCCTTATGTATTAATCCTTCCTTTCTACCAAAAGTGTGCTCAGAGACCAATCTAAATCAATGTATTGAATTAGCAGTGTTCTTCCCAAACTATGGCAACAGGGCAGAATATAGATTACACCAGTTGGATGTACACAGGCAATTGTGCTTCTACATGCATAGAACTAAACAGTTTAGAAAGTCTGACCAATTCTTTGTGCCTTTTTCAGAAAAAAAGAAAGGACTGCCAGTGTCAAAATGGCTCACAGATTCTTCTTCCTTCACATACAGTGCTCAAAACAGACAATTACCAGGAAAAGTGAAGGGCCATTCCACAAGAGCTATTGCAACTTCATCTGCCTTCCAGGCCAGACTCCCTTTGGATTCTATTTATGCAGCAGCTACATGGGTAAGGCCTCATACCGTTATCACTCATTACAAAGTAGATGTAGCCTCCCGGATCAGGGTTTCCTTTGGGTCCACTGTTCTGAAGAGTTTATTCCCTTGAGCCACCCAGTAAAGAAGGTGCTAGGGACGCTGTCCCAACCAGCATAGAATGAAGGTGAGATAGGACAACATAACATTAAGAAGTTATGTACTCACCATAACATTCCATGTTTGTCGTCCATCTCGTCTTCATTCTTGTGTCCAACCCTCCTTCCCCCTCCTTCGCTCATCGGGAGGATAATTCTATTTTTAACTGGATTATGGAGTCTCTGACTCCCTTCTGGGTCTTATCTACATAAGTTGATTTATTGTTACATGATATTTATGCTTTCTCTTACAAACAAGATCTGGGTAATCTTCCCTGAACATCATGGGATAGGGCATAGTCTCGAGCCAGTGGAAGCTCTCAAACTTTTAAATTAGGCCGAGTCGGAACCAATGCTCGGTTCTGAACCCAACTAGCATAGAATGAAGGTGAGATGGACAACAAACATGGAACGTTATGGTGAGTACATAACTTCTTATTACATAAGCAGTCGCACTTTCTTCTAAGTGATGTAACTTCTTACTCCACCTTGTCTTATAACTCTACGAGTCATACTGCTGACTCAGAAAAAAAAAATACTTGATATATTTTTACAAAACAGAAAATAAGCAAGTACTCACTGACCCCATCCCCAAAAAATAATTAAAGCAATAAAAATCTGCTTTAGTCTTCTGGAACTTAAAAGCTGCTTTAACAAACTTGTTTAAAACCTCACATTAATACAAAAGAGAAAAACTCTCCCTGGGATTCAGAAAAGCTTACAGTAACATAGAAGCTTTACCTCAGAAAGTTTCTGCATCACAGTAAACCTTTCAGATACAAAGACCCCTCTACTGCTATGGTTTCTCCATGCAGACGTCATAACGCAGAGAGTGATCTTACTTGGGAACCTGTACGATAATTCTTGAAGTCCAAGGGCGTGGTTAATACTAATTAGTTATGTGCTATCCCCTGGAGACAGACACTGTTCCCAATTAACTAGACACGGCAATTCAGAGAAGCGTTCTGCTGACCTAAAATTTTCTCTGGAAGAAACATTCACCATTGACTTTTAATGACATTCACCCATTCAATCCTATTTAAGTACTCAATATACAAGACAGTACAGCAGAAACTTGAGTGTATGTTTTGTATGTGTCTGAATGTGTAAGCATACACGTATGCATGAATGCAGCAGAATATGTATGTTCATCTGTTTGGATGGTTACACTATGGTAGGCAAGCAGGGAATGCCAGAGTGAGTGAGTGAGTGTGCGTGTCTGTGTGTGTTGAAGCATGTGTGCAGATGAGCGTTTCCATGAGTATGTATATCTGTGTGTGTGCCTATGCACATGAGCATGCAAGAGTAAGTATGTTAGGGAGTGCATATACTACTGCAGTGCATGGGCTTGTAGGGAGAACATTAGCATGGTTATCTCTAACAGCGCAACGCTCAATTCAGAGACATGGTGACGAGCCACTAATGAGGTGTTTCTCTGTGCGTCTTTACCATGTCTCTGGATCAGCAGTTCTGTTCATCATGCTAACCTACCAACCAGCCTTGGCCAATTACAGCAGACAGAGAATATCTTTGAATCCCACCATGTAGATTTGTGTATTTTATATTAACCATACTGACCACTACTGCTTATTTGTAAACTTACAAATCAGCCTATTAAGACAGTACTGATCAAAAAAAGAAATCTCTGCTTTGTTTCCAGTAGAATCAACCATTTATAGCAGATCAGCATTTGCCCCTTCCAGAGAAATGTATGTGAGGAAAAGAAAGTAGTTTTGTTAGTCTACGTGTGTGTGTGTGTGTGTGTGTGTGTGTGGGGGGGGTGATCTTCCATGAAGTCCATGGAAGGTTAATCACTCAGCCTTGTTGGAAAAATCACATTTATACAGTAAGATAACGCCTGTTTATGCTAATGCACTGAATGTTATTTATAGTGTACATTGTAATATTAATGGTATTGTCCAGTCTGAAAACTAATAACTGTAACAAATACATGCACATCCTCTGAATCCAAGTCTTTACTGTAGGTGGTAAAACTGATATAGGCTTTGGCTGTGAAAAACAGTAGCACTGGATTAATAGTGCAGTGTATACTCAGGCCAATCTTTAAAATTACCAAATTCAGACAGAATGGACAGGATACAATATGGAACTATTTCACTGACAATGTGAGAGACTGGGACTGACTGAAACCAGAACCTGATATTGCGCCATGTATACACAAATAATCTCAAGAGATTAGTGGTAACAATAATTGTTATTTAAAAAAACATCATTTTTATTAATGAAATCTTACACCAAATGAATGTAGTATCATCAAACATGCAGCTGTTTAGTTTGAATTAAACAGTGAAAATTTGTAAGGATTCAACCAAAACAGGTGTACAATTACTATGGAAAGGACAGGCTCTTGCATGTTTACGAGAAACTTTACAGTAATATTTAGGAAAGTTTCTTAATTATACTTTGGTATGACATAATTCAGCACAGATCACCAGTGTATAGAATAAAGCAGTTTTATTAACCACAAGGAAAATACTGATGCATTATCTTATATATACAGATGAAGCACATAAAATCTTATATATACAGATGAAGCAAATAAAAATGCATAAAAGAGTTTTTTATCAGCCCAACAAATAAACATTAAAACTAATCCAGAAAACCTTCCCGCAACACACTAAGCAAATTTAACAAGTGGTCAAGCATAAGATTGTGTAACTCAGAAACACAGGCTCCATGAGTTGGGCAGGTCGCGTAGCTCAAACAGGCCCATGGTAAATGCTAATGACTATATAATGACATGGTAATGAGCAACCTTACTGCAATGAGCATCTCCAGGTATGTTAAGGAGACAAAAATAAGGCAGTGGAGAGATCAATTAATGTATAAATACTGTACAACTATGTAAATGTTACTGTTCAGATTAAGGAAAAACTGATCCAGAATATTAGCCGTTGCCTCCACATTAGTAAATGTGTTAGCTGCAAAAATACTCTTATTTCCCCTGCTGTACCAGACATTGCATGACGTTGTCCCAGGAGATGCCAGGTCATCGGGCCATGCTCAACATTTCATGAACTCGGGATAAGCAATTCACAAGGAAACAATTGGAGGATACATGTATGTCTCCCAAATATACAACAAAATCTAGAAGATTTTTGCCTGGAAATGCTTACGTAGATATTTTTATACCGCAAGTAGACTCCAGAGACTTTTTCCTCAGGCAGACAGTAAATGTTGGAGGTGTGAAAGGGAAGAAAGAGGTAACTGGGAACATATTTTCTGGGAGTGCAGTGAGGTGGCAGACTTTAAGGATTCCCTGCAGGATGCACTGTCTGAGATGGTGGGTGGGCAGATTGGACTGATAAGGGACATGATTTTTCTTAGCTATGATATAGAATCGGAATTGCCTAGACATGGTAAGGCCTTGCTGTGTCTAATAATGGCAGCTGCCAAAAAAAGCAATTACTAGAAATGGAAAACAAAATCTAAACTAACTATACTGGAAGTGGTGAATATAGTAACAGAGCTAAAACAACTATAACGGAAATCTTTAGAAAACAGTAGGAGCAAACTGCATAAGAAAAAAAATGGGAATTGTGGGAACAATACATACAAAGAAGGAATGAGGTAAAAGGTGGCAGGACTTAAATGAGTTATGTAATGTTTGAGTGAGAAAGATTGGATAGATTACAAGGATGTATAATGTTTGCAACTGGGAGTGTGTCAGTATGGTTTGTGATGTAAAATGTCTGCGACTAGGATTGTGTTGGTGTGGTTTGTTTTCATTTATATAAATGTATGATTGCCTATGTAGTAAGTGATGGTTTAATAAAAATGTTTCTTTTTCTTTAAAAAAGTCAGGAATTGAATAATTTATGTAATATTGCTCAGGTTATATGATATATAACAATATATCTGAAGTATAATGTTTGTTGTGTTAATACAGTTTGATTACTTTTATATGAATGTAAATGTGCCTATGTAGTAAGTGATGGTTTAATAAATATGTTTCTTTAAAAAAGGTCAGGAATTGAATAATTTCTGTAATATTGTTCAGGTTATATGATATATGACAATATATGTGAAGTATAATATTTATTGTGTTAATATAGTTTGATTACTTTTACATGAATGTAAATTTGCCCATGTCACAAGTAATAATTCAATAAAGGTGTTTGAAAAAAAATAATTCATGGACTCCATTACACCAACATTGTGGACCGATACTGTGTAAATAAAGACACCATCTAAGAAACTGGGGCATATGTTGGCCTCATCTGCAACCCTGGGGGATTCATGGAATACCTATCCCAGTGGATAGTAAGATATGTTTGCATATTAGCTTCAGAGATCTTTCAGTGACCTACTGGGGACACAGTGGGGGCATCTCAGGCATTAGCCTTAAGAATACTCTATCAGTGTCTTGATGCCATGCTTCAGCATATGGGGGAGCATGTATGATTCCCACATACCATAAAGGAGAGAGTCAACATCATGTTGGATTTCTACAATATAACCTACTTCCCTAAAGTACCAGTGGCCATAGAGTGTACCCACATTGAAATAAAGGCCCTACCTGGTGAACTGGGAAGAAGGTACATGAACTGCAAAGGATATTACTCCATCAACTGCCAGGTGGTTTGTAATAAACAGGATATCATCTGCAGTGTAAGTGCTGGCCACCCAGGTAGTCATCATTACTCCCGCACATGGCATCTGTGATCTGTACAAACAGTTTGCAAGAGGGACTTCCCCCTGGGCATTCTGTTGGTGATGTTGGATATGCCCTGGAACCCTGGCTCATGACAACTATAGGAAATCCACAATACAAAACAGACCAGGTACAATAGTGTTCAGTCACAAACAAGGACCGTTATTGAGTGAGCCAGTGACACAGCAGGTAGTTTTGTCACCTCACAGCAAGAGGATCTTCGGTTCAATTCTCAACTGGGGTGTCTTCTGTGCAGAGTCTACATGCCATCCCTGTGTTTGCATGTGCTTTCTCCAGATACTCCTGTTTCCTCCCACATTCCAAGAACATTAAACTGGACACTAAGCTGACCATAGGTATGACTGTGCATGCATGTGTGTGTGTGTGGCATGGAATAACAACCGTGGTAGGGCTAGTCACTCAGTGGGATGTACATTGGCTCTATGGGATTGTCACTGTTGATGTGATATCCCAACCTCACATGCAAAAAATGGGAAAAAAGGGTTGTGAATGGATGGATGTTTGAGATGCTGAAGGTGCACTTTTGCAGTCTGAATTCATCTAGTGGTTCCCTGCAGTATGAACCTGTGTGTGTGTGTGTGTGTGTGTGTGTGTGTGTATACGCAGTGTTACAGAATATTATACTTAGAAAGAAGTTATAGCAGGGTGAATACTTGCAAGAGCAGCAGTCTGCAGCACACCAGACAGATGAAGCTAAGTCAGATGAGGTGTCAGTTGAGGAGCCAGCAGCAAGGGATGACAGAGGTAGGTACATTATGCTGTGGCACTAGCAAAGCAGTAGAGGCTTGCACTTAGTTTAGAACATGGCAGTCAAGCATATGCAAAACCAGCACCATTCTGTGCATATACATGCACAGGCTGCCATGTGATACATCAGATATAGACAACCCCAATAACAATGGACAATGGGTAGGGAACAGTTATTATCATTTGCACAGATGGATAAGGGAGCACAGCAGTGGATGAATTTCACATGGAAATGTGCGAGTGTAGAGGATTATTAAAATAAAAACATGTCGTGTGTATTTTCTGTTATGGGGGTACCTTTAACATAAAAGCCTTCAGGAAGGATCAGCAGTTGTGGAAGTGTGTGTGTGTGTGTGTGTGTGTGTGTGTGTGTGTGTGTGTGTGTGTGTGTGTGTGTGTGTGTGTGTGTGTGTGTCTGTGTTTGTGATGAGGCTGTGATGGTGTGCCTGTAGATCTGCTGGGATACAGTCTCAGCAGTAGTTACTCCACTGAGACTTCATGTACTGGAGTGGTCCAGAGCATGCATGACAGAGGTTTCAGCTTCACATGCACTCCCTCACCCATGACAGCTGGAACTACCAGGAGTCACACTGAATGTAGCCCAATCCTGGCAAGATTCTGGCGTGCTACATAACCAAGAGAGATGCCTGCCATGAGAGATGCAGCTGTTGTGACTTTCAAGACCACAGAGACATTTTCTCCTAGGTGTAAATACTTCCACAACAGATAAAGTTGTAGAAGAGCTACCACTACGGGAGTGGGATCTTGGCCATGATGGCTATCATCTGTAGATTTAGCTGTTGACCAGTTTCATATACAGCTCTTCATCTCTGGCAAGCAAGATATGGAACCTTCCCCTGTAATAAATGTAATTACTGCACCTTCGTTGACACTGGAAGTAGATTTCTACATTCAGATCCAAAGAAGGAGTTTACCTTCAGAATATTAGCTAACTGTGACAGTATGAATATTATATACTTGTCACACTGCACAGTCTGTCCTGCCTTCTACGTTCCTTCCCCTCGACCTTTTCCACTTTTTTATACTTTTATATTGTATGTATGTCATCACAATGAACAAAACATGCTGGAGGGATAGGTTCCTGACCCAGAGACTCCCCATACTCTGGAACAGACTGCCCATACATGTCAAGCAGAGCGCCTCATTGGCCCTCTTCAAAAGGAACCTTGATGATTGGATGTGAGATAGGAAATTCACCCTGTGGATCATGTCAGTCACCCTGCTAGACAGGGGTCCAGAGAAGTAAATATTGTGGGAAGAAATATCCAGGGAATTGTTATGGCTAGGCTTGCATAGGCCCTAGGGCCGATAGCCTAGTACCAACCTATGAACCTATGGAATGACAATGCGAAGGCTGAGAGACCGGATGAGGGAGCATATATAGGATATCACCAGAGGAATAGAGACAAATGCCTTAGCCAGGCATGTGAGGGACCATGATGAGACACACACATTTTTATTTTTAGTAATAGATAAAGTCTATACCGACAATAGAGGTGGAGATGTTAGGAATAGAATAGAAACTAGGGAACTAGAATGGATTATAAGGCTACGAGCTAACATTGGGGTAGGCATGAATGACAAAATTAATATTAAACCCATTCTTCTAAATAGAGATTTAAAGAAATAGTAGGTAGTACCCCCCCTCTCCCCTTGACCTTTTATACTTTTTTATAATTTTATATTGTATGTATTAAGTTGTATGATGTGATATGATGTTTCTATTTTCAAGCTGTTTTTAATTTTAAGCTTTTAAAATTTTTCACACTAGGTATAAACTTTTTATACTAGGTATATGGTTTTAAGGATTAATTGGATACTTGATGGCAATGATAAGCTTGGTATAAATGCTGTGTTTTACTGTTCTTTGATTGTCTGATGAAGTGGCTGGTGCCACGAAAGCGCTCACCTCTTTTACTAATAAAGCTGTTATTCTACATAGCCGTGGCCGCTACCTCCTGCTTTGTTTTTTACTGTTCATAAATGTAAATATACTTATGTCACAAGTGATAATTCAATAAAGGTGTTAAAAAGGCCTAAAGTAAGGCAGCACAATTAACATAGTATATAAGTTTGTGGGTGTAATAAAGCTGAGAGGTGACTGCAGAATTCAAGTTATCTAAGAGATGGTAAGATAAATTAGTGACATGTGCAATGGGTGGCTTTCAAGGCAAACTGATCTTTTACAGTAAACTGACTCATGCCTGGACAAAGTTTATGTAATAAGCTTTATAAGAAGATGACTAGAATGATCACCGATTTTTGCAGCAGGGGACAGCAGGCCTACCTGGTATTTTCTCCCTCACTAGGAGATACTGAGGAAAGGGGAGTGACTGGCCCAAAAATGATAGAGGAAGGCTTGATTGTTGGCAAACAAGGAGGAAAAAAAGAGCACATAAGCCTCTAACAACAGATGTGGTAAAATATGTCGCTCTCTAAGCATGTGGTATCTCAGAATATCTCCCCTACGCCAAGGTAATTCAGGGTTACATTTGGTATGTATGTAGAATTAGCAGAGAGATGTGGAGTGTAAAGATGTGAAGCCCCTTGAAAAAAAAGCACCTAAGTTGTGTTGGAGTGGCAGAAATACAATTGTGTTTTTATGCTTTTGGGCATTGCAATGCAGTGTTTCACAGTTCTGAAAGACAACCCTGTCTCCTTTGGTTTCTGGTCATATACTTTTCCCTTCAACTCATATACCCTTCTGATGCCTTCTACTGGATTTCTTCTAGCAGCCTTACATTCCGCTCCTTATATGACCTTCAGAATGGAAAATTTACAAAGCTGTGGCCTAAACAGGGCCCAGTAGTGCAGAAGCACTTCTATTTTTGCTTTCCCAGATGATAACATCACAGCATTCTACCAACTGCGGTCGCTACCCTTTTTATCTTCTGGTAGTCTAGTCAAGGTTGATCAACCACCAAAGATCTAGTTCCTGCTCTGATATCACCAGTTGTACTTGCCCAATTGACATTTCACAACAGAATTGCTATTGCCCACATATAGTACTAAACATCTGTCTGAATGAACCTCACCTGTCATGTTTCATCCTACTTGGTCAACCTTTCCAACATCTTCCTTAGATTCTTCCATATCTTCCAGTATCACACCTAACTTTAATGTAATAAGTGAAGACGCTGATCCTTTTCACTATTCTTTAGTGTTCCACTGCTGCTCTATACCTCGCTTAATCAGACACATTACTGAATACAGTACTATGTTTTAGAGATCTAAATGAACTGAAAAAAGGTACAATGATTCCTTATTAGAAAAAAAATCACACAGTTGGAAAAATACTCAGAAAGGGTTTTAGAAATTGTCATTCCATTCTGTTTCATACAGTTCCGTTTGAAAGTATATGCTGGATAACCTTGCTAGAGGAGGTAAAATTAAATCCAGGAACCTAACAGTTAAACTGAGCATCAATAATGCAAAAACTGACAGACACATTTCATTACACATTCCAAGATTACACAAAATGTTTCCACTTAGTACAGAAGTCTGATATTAAACTCCTTCAAAACTAACCTTCAAGTATATATATTTAATAGAAAATATCAACATGAGATTAATGCAATCAAGCTTCTAAGGCCAGTAGGTTGCAAGCTTGACAATCGATACTAAGAACCTACTCCCGCAGGTATGTCGGAAATAAATCCACTGAAGAGTGCTGGACCCACGATCAACCCTTGTGGAATCAACTTATACTTTCGTTATTCTCACATTACCCCTCTCACCATAATTCTACATGTCCTAGCGTTCAATCATGCAGTAGGCAGTCTAATTCCTTAGCCTCAGCCTTGGTCTTACCCTTAACCCCTTGTTTTCTTATCAGCTGCCTGTACCAGCAAAAGCCAAACACCTTGGTGGTGTTCAGATGTACCTGCAGGTACGGTCTTTCCCCATCATGTTCACCTGTAACAGAGCAATAAAACTGCATCTGGGTTAACTAGTAGCTCGTTTCTGTCCATAAAGTTGAAAAAGTTGCAATCAGGGAGATTGCTATCCTCCCGGAAAGCAGCAAATTCCATGCTAACAGGTCTGTAGTTTCATGGAATCTTCCTTTTCCCCAACCGTATACAACAATGCCATGCTAGTCCTAAATGACTTATGCCAGGCACAAGAGCATTTTGTATTTGGTGTAAAAGAGAATGACAGCTGATTACAATTTACAGACATGGCATACCTGCCGGTCAGAAAGCTATTACAGCCTGCTTGTATGCTCATGAGCACAAAAAGTAGTACAAGGACAGGCTGTCTAAAATACATTGCAGAACAGGAAGTACAGCTGGCTCCTTTAGCAGATGACGAATAATCAATGCAGCTGTCCACATATACAGGGCAAGATGTCCTGTGTTGATATCAATAAATGTCACACCACTGGCTGAGTAGCATGGCAGACACTGCAAACCCCTCTTCCACCCACAGTTCAGAATTGTATTTCCATATCCCATCTCCACAACTCTAGCAACATTTAAATAAGCAACATATGTAGCGATGTATCTGAACTATAGGGCTACGCTGTGGGAATACCATGTATCTGAATGCCCAGCATAACAGGACCTCTGTTGCAACTGACACAAATACCTTCCACTCTTTATTTAGCTTCCGCTGCACAAAAGAGCAACCACTAGCTCTAACCCATGTAGCTAGGCTACTAACAAACCAGGAAGAGTTTCAAATAACACACATTTTAAAATATGAATAAGCACTTGTACTCAGGATACAAAGTAAAACACTTCCACGTGGAAAACTAAGAGACAGCATAAGTAGTGGAAGTCCCAAGAGTCCTTTGTCTCTGCAAACATACAAATATTACAAAACACGGTGATTAGAGCAGTAACTTTTGAAAAAAAATCTCACCAGGGGTGCAAGCACAGCGACTCCATGGAACTGGATAAGAGAGATGCTATTCTGCTCTGAAGGTGCAAAGGATTCATCTTGTGACAAAACTTCTTCCTGGATCCTGGTAAGGTGCATTGCACAGAACTCCTCATAGTTCTCCATTCTTACTATACTGCAGCATAAACAGAAAGAGTTCTCACTGTTAACAAAGGTGCAAAGCAAAGTCTTTTATTAGCAACATTTTATCTTCAGTAGTCTCGCATTACTTAATGCTACAGTGCCTACAGATTACACCATGGGTAGTAAAGTACAACATACTAAGTGCCAGAAAGTTAAGCAACTCATGCAGTCTCACAGGATTTATTTACATCACTGTTTGTTGGCCAAGCAATCAAAATGTACTTTTTTACAGACAAGACATCTCCTGATAAATGCAGCTTACTTTTCCTAAAGCAAACTCAGACAGGCCTCAACCACACCCTCATCGCATACATCAGTATGCAAAAGAATACAACACTGTAGTTTCTTTTTTAAATGCTTATAAAATATTTCAAGTTGCTGTTAGTTATCCTATACAGATCGAATATCGAAATTAAATGATTTTGCATTTCCATGTATCAAAGGCTCAAAGTAAAAATTAACAATGTACATATATCGTATCAGCACTAATTCTCCCTTAACTCCTCTTTGCAGGGGATTTAAACTTCAACAGTTTCATGAACAAGTCTGCTCAACTCTCTTTTATTAAATTATTAAAACATGACAGAATGCATGCATGCATAAATATTTTTTTTTTAAACTAAATATAAGTGTTACCCCTCATGAAGGTAGGGTTGCTGCAAAAATCACAGTGGAGACTACTTACTTGTACTATCCAGTTTTAGGTACTCCTTTTGTGTGGGATTTAAACTAATTCCATTAATAGTTCTGCTTAACTAATAAACTCTAAAAACGAACATTCCACCATCAATTTAAATAAAATGGGATATTAGGTAATCATTCTGCTATTTCAATATTCTGGGAGAGTTCTTCATAACCATGGATGACACAAGAATTACTTGGGTTATGTTCCCGCCCAATTATCATCACCTATGCATTTTCATCAAGCCTCCCCTGTACAACCTTTAACCCTTTTCTCCTACCACACCTCCATCTTTCCTGCCATGTATTTCTTCACTTATTTATCTCCTGTTTGTCTTTGCCTTTCCACTAACTTTGTTGCTATACTTCAGGTTATTTCTGAAACCACAGTTCTAACATGTGTTTTCTAAATGCATAATATGTTCATAATACGTTCATATCCTAACTTGACTTTTTTTTAAACATTCCATGGTGTTACAGCACCTTGTACACCACAATAGTGTGTGCATATTATTTATTCTTACACCCAGAAAGAAAGTAATATCAAGAAACTTTCCTACAAGGTTTCTAAATCTAGTCTTCAAATACACTTTGAATGATTAAGTATAAATATTTAATGAATGACTCATGGGGCTAGAAGGAAAAAATGACTGCAGTAATAATCTGTATAGAAATCATGAAAGTTTACTTCTGTATATAGCGTAGATTTGTCTCCTTCAAACATAAGTTTTATGCAGAACTTTGCTTCTTTCTAGAATGGGTAGTAGATAAACACTACCAGGTCTCCAGCAGTAAAAGCCATACCAGAATTCCATATTCCTTAACGTAAAGGTCTTCTATGACAGTCCACAATTTGCTCTGCAGAGGTACAATGAAATACAATTTACCATCTAAATAAAGATAGATGAACATAAGTTTGAAAATAGATGTTTGCTTTCAAAAATAGCCTGTGCTTTTGTATACTTTACAACTGTTTTCAAAATGAATACATAAAACCACTCATTCTTTAGAGTGCTTGTATTGTTGCATATACTGTTCTTATCAACACTACTGCTTAATTAAAAAAACACTACTGCTTATTCTTGACTGCATTTTGAGTTCATGCAGTATGACAGATAACATTTCTCCTGATGCAAAAAAAATATCTTTTGTCTTTCCTGGAATTTTTGTTTTTACCCAGTTAACAAGCTATAATTAAAAAAGAAAAAAAAAGTCTTCCTGCCAAGAAGCTGCCAATACATGTGCTGGTAAAAATCCAAACATTTCAACAAAAAAAAAAAAAAAACTGTCACTGACTAAAATGTGGGAGAAAGGAAAAGTTCTCAACACAGAAGAAACAAAAATAAAGAAAATTATTATGTAATGACTAGACAGAGAAGAAGCTAGTTAATGCCATCATTGAAGAGATGTTTTGTGTTTTAAACTGTTATCTCCAGCATTCTGTAAAACCTTTTCCCTAATAGTATAAAGACCTTTATGGAAGTTGATCATGCTCTAGAGGAAAATGTGCAATTCCAACAGAATTCACAGATTTCAATAACGATGGGCATCTCCATGGAATGACCACCCCCTCAAATTAAAATGCACCGGTCAGGGCAAAGAATAGAAGTATGCCAGTAAAACCATTCCCCTATGCTCATAATAAAAAAAATGTTTGAATGCCACAAGAATGCTCAGGGTTAAAAAATAAAGTTAGAAACAACTGGGACTTGAATGAGCTGACAGGTGTACAACAATCTGACAACCTGGAGGAAGACCAGTCCAGCCAGCCAGCCATCTACAACCCCCCTTTTTCCCATTTTTTTCATAAATGGGGTCGGGGTGTCACATCAATAGTGGTCATCATCTAGAGCCAATGTTCCCACCACCAGGTGACTAGCCGTGCCGCGGTTGTTCTTACAAATCACATGCATTCACATCTACGTCCAGTTTAGTGTGTCCACTTACCACATCTCTCTGCAATGTGAGAAAAAACTAGAGCACCTGCAGAAAACCCACAAACACAGGGAGGACATGCTCAAAAGGTACCCCACATGAGAACTGAGTGATCACTAAGTTATATTTGCAAAGTGGAAGAACAGAAAAGCATAAATCCCACTACTAATGATTTCTTATCTAACTGGCATCATTAATTTTCCAAATGTACACCAAAGCACTGAGGATGACGAACAAGTAATAAACAAGCTGATAAACTCTCTGTCATCTGTCAAGTCTACTAGAAAATAACTAAAAAAGGGGAGAACATTATGAAAGCAAACACTGCATAGAATTTAAATCCAGGCAATTCAGAAGAAGCCGGTATACAACCAAGAATGACACTGGTTGTTAAGGATTGCTGTTTTACTTAAAAGTCTGTTTGTAATGATGAATGCTTACTTAATGTGACTTAGCCAGTTCACATATAGCTGTACTACTATTAGACATAGCTCTCAACCAATCAAGAACAAATCTCAACAGAATCAGGGACACTTTTAAAGATATTAGTACTATTAACCTAAGATATTGACATAATAAGGGATTGTGAATTAATACACATTTTCTGTATTGCTCTAGTTATTTTTTTCAAACACCTTTATTGAATTATCAGTCATGGCATAGGCAAATCTACATTCATGTAAAACTAATCAGACTGTAGTAACATAAACATTATACTGCACATATATTGCTATATATCATATAACATAAGCAATATTACAAAAATTCTTCAATCCCAGCCTATTTTTAAACAAACAAAAAAAAAAAAAAGAATCATTAAACCATCACTTACTACATAGGCAGTCATACATTTATAGAAATGAAAACAAACCACACCGACACAATATCCTAGTCGCAAGCATTTTACATCACAAACCATACTGACACACTCTGAAAGGGTAGCTAAGAAAAAGATGTTGGTAAGTCAGCTCCAAGGGCTAGGCACATGCAGGTACAAAAGTTCAGGTAACTGTAGGTTATAGTCCAATCCAATGTACTTAATACCAGAAGTTATAAAAACACTGCTTTATTCACCAAGCCAAAATAAAAGTAAAACGCTGCACCAGCGTTTTTCGTTCTGATAAATATCAGAACTTCTGCACACTCTGAAAGGGTCTCGGTAGCGGCCTGTGAATCCACAGAAGTGGGCATCAGGGTCTGTAAAATCGCCTCACTGATGACTGGAGAACTGATGACTAGTTTGATGGAAGCGTCGTCGGTAGGTTTGGACCTGTGCGGTCTGTCTCTGTCTTTATCTTTATGTTTTTTCGGAAGATCTGCTGTAAGATGGCTTATAGAAGCCATATCGGAATTCAAGGACTGTAAGCGAAAATATCTGGCTACAATAAGGGCTCGACAATGGATAGTTCTGGCGTTGAACAAAGCACAGAATAGACAATGGGAGACATCATGGTCTGGGCCTAAACAAGTGATGCAGTAAAAATGGAAATCTCAGTGTGGTATTTGCTTTTCACAGGCGAGACAATTAACTTTTTCTGACATTAGTTAGTGCAAGAAAAAAGGATCCCCAATGGGGTACTTAGCTTTAGAAGACTTCAACTTCGATTCGGTAGACGAAACTCTGGTAGCAGCCGACCGGCACTTGTGCGAACTGCTTCTGCTTTGGGCTCCACGGCAAGAAAGACTGATGTAATGGTGCCGGCTGCCTTACTTTATACTACTGATGATCTGACGTCAGTCCTGAAGTGACAGCAACCGACACAGAAATACTAAGCCTCTGGTATTCGGGCCGGCCAAGGGCTACCCTTGGCAGGGATAACCCAAATGTGATGACTGCATCACTGAAACACAAAGAACATCATAAAGAAGACAATCAGAGAAGATTTGTGTTACTTAGGATTTAATGAATGAAAAGGAGGGCTACTTGCTTTTAGAGAATGGGTGACCTGCACATCTTCACACTGAGTGAAGAAGAACACCCTGCTGGAGAATGTTCATTGTACAAATAACGCCCAATAAAAAACAGGTCTGCCACTTCATGGTAGTTAAACTGCTGTGAAGCTCTGACTGAAAGAAGGAAATGTCAGACATTTTTTTACACTCACTACACAAAACTTCATTGTTTAGTGAGTGTAAAAATCAAAAAAAGTAAAGAAAGCAAGGGTTACATTTTGTGTGTGCGTGTGTGTGTGTGTGTGTGTGTGTGTGTGTGTGTGTGTGTGTGTGTGTGTGTGTGTGTGTGTGTGTGAGTGTGAGGCCATCACACTCATTACCTAAACAAGTACAAATATCTAATGTCTGACATTACTGACTCACTTTAATCCTCAGTGATGTACCAGCAAATCAAGCATTATATGAGGGACAGAGCAGAAAAATGTGGCCTGCAGCATCAAGCCTCTTAACACCCAAAGCATTACTGCTTGCATACTTACAATACTTCCTAATAGGTAGTAACCAAGGGTAATCTACTCACAAAGCTAAGGCTACTGGAGTAGTGAACATAGTACAGCTCTGTAAGTAAACTTACCATAACGGTAGGTGTTCGAATGATCACTACTACAGTAACTGCTCCCTCCCTCCATTCTATTATTTTTAGGATGCTGTTTATGCCAGGGTGTGGACACCTTTCTTTTCCTGGCATTCTGGCATTGTCCTTTCAGGGCTTGGCCTCCCTCTCTTTGTTGGCATAGAAGCTGTGAAGGTCTTGGCACCCAAATCTGTCTATTTAGTCATCTCAGCTAGACATGACTAATGGCTTAGGTGCATGGAAGATGTCCTGAAGCTTTGGAAGCTAACCAGCTGTTACATCTTATACAGGATATATCCCATAAAGCTACAACTACCTAAGCAGTGATCATTTAAACATCTATTCTTGTGGTAAGTTTACTTGCACAACTGTACCTTCTGGCATTTCACATTGCAGTCCCCTTTCCTATTTCTATTCATTCAGCTATGTTATTAGTCAATGATTTATTTATAAAGTCTCTAGCATGCAAGTCAAACTGTTCTTTGGCTGTTTCCCAATGTACCACCTTTTCTGCAGAAATTATCTGCTCCCAGTATCTTCAATTCTTAGCTTTTTATCCTCCAACTTCTCCTTGCCCCTCCTCTCTTTGTCTCATTTGATACAAGTATTCCTAAATGGCGAAAATACTTCCTCCATTCTCTTATCTGTTTTGTTTAGAGTGCATTCTGCAACCTTGAGTATACAATACATTGTATGCTTATCAGGATATTCCCTTATTACCTTTATCGAAAATTTACTGTGGTGGTGGTGCTGCGGTAGCGTTGTCGCCTCACAGATAGACGTTGTCCTGTTCGATTCTCAGCTAGAGCATCTCTTGTGTGGAGACATGCGTGAATGGGCATACCTTCGTTGAAGGTTGTGCATCAGAGCTGGCAACTCAGCACGTAAAAATCTACTGCCAATCATTAGCGGACCAGAGTTCCGCTGTGGTGACCCCTAACTGGGAAAAGCCGAAAGACACAACAACCTTTTTCGAAAATTTGAGTCTTGTTGTATCTCTAAGTAGTTCAGTTTGAGTCAAAACATACAATTTCATTTAATTACATATGTTTTAGCCTGACAAGATAAACTACTCAGCTAAATTTAGTTTTATAATATCCCTGTATATTAGGTGTTCCCAGTCCCTCTTGTTCCAGCAACAGACTTAATTTATCAAATTTAACACTTGTTCTTTATCTTTCCTGTGTAATATCCCCCAATTCCCTTTTGATTGCCATGTACAATTTCTCCTGTTGATAAAATAGTGTATAATATTAAGGAGACTGTAAACATTTATTTACAATCCAGGGTCAATGTTTTTTTTTTTTTTTTTGGTTATAAACACCTTTATTAAGCTACCACTTGTGACATATGCAAATTTATATAAAAATAATCAAACTGTATTAACAAACATTATACATCACATATATTGCTATATATCATATAACCTAGGCAACATTACATAAAGTGTTCAATTCCTGCCCCTTTTTTAAACAAGAAACATCTTTATTAAACCATCATTTGCGACATAAGCAACCATACATTTATATAAATGAAAAGAAACCACACCAACACAATCCTAGTTGCAAGCATTTTACATCACAAACCATACTGACACACTCCCAGTTGCAAACATTATACATCACTTATAGTCTACCCAATCACTTTCAGTTAACATTACATAGCTCATTTAAGTCCTGCCTTCTTTTAAACCTCATTCCTCCCATGTATTGTTCCCACAATTCCCATTTTTCTTATGTAGTTCGCTCCTACCCTTTTCTAAAGATCTCACTTCCAGTTGTTTTATCTCTGTTACTATATTCACTACTTCTAATATAGTTGGTTTAAATTATGATTTCCATTTTCTAGTAATTGCTTTTTTAGTAGCTACCATAGTTAGACACAGCAAGGCTTTTACCATGTCAAGGCAATTCCAATTCAGTATCACAGCTAAGAAAAATCATCTCTCTCGTCACACCAAACTGCCCACCCAGCATCTCTGACAGTGCATCCCACAGGGAATCCTTAAAAGTCCACTAACCCATTGCACTCCCAGAAAATATGTTCCCAGGTACCCCTTTTTTCCCATCACACCTCCAACATTTCCTGTCTTCTACCCGAAGAAAAATTCTCTGGAGTCTGCTTGGGGTATAAAATATATATGTAAACATTTCCAAGCAAAAATCCTAAATCTTCTAGATTTTGTTGCATATTTGGGAGACAAATATATATCCTCCCATTATTTCTTTGTGAATTGCTTATCCAAGCTCGCTTCCCAATCCTTTCTAACCTCCACTGATTGATTCTTATAGTTAACATGCAATATTTTATATGCTCTACTAATTATTTATTTCTTTTTTTAATGGCAGCTTCTGTTCTAGATTCTACTAAAAACTATACCAGTGCTAGTCTTTCATTTAGGACCCCCCTATTTTTTTCTCTTTGCCTATACTCTATCAATCCTTGATAGGGAAGGCACTCTCTACCCTGCAGTCCAAATAAATTCTTGGCGTCATCCCATTCTATCATCTTTCCCTCTCTAGTTATTTGCTCCCATTACCTTAGTTCCTTTGCCAGTTTTTTCCCAGTAAATTCCAGTCCCCTCTTGCCTGTTGTCTATAACCCTAACTGTAGTCTTCCCTATCAGGAGAATCCACTTTCTCCATTCCCATGTTGGCTTAGTTCTTAGGATACTTTCTGCTACTTTATGGATATAATATTCTGTATGATTATTCTTATTCTCATTAAAGACCTGCATCCAAAATCCCAGACTCTCCTTGCTTCTTGATCCCCCTCTTTCATCATCATCATCATCCCTTTCCTCTTTGAATTATAATTTTCCGCTTGTTGTATAGGAGCCTTAATTACGTAGCTCTGAAATACCCCTTCAAATCAGGTAATCCCAATCCACCCTGTTCCACTGGAGGAATTAGCTTACCCCATTTGACTCTTACCATCTTCCCCTCCCAGATAAAGTCCTTCAGTTCTTTATTAATTGCTATTCACAACTTCTCCTCTGGTGGATAAAAATATGCCTGACTTGTGTATATGACTAACGGGACTAAAACATTTAACTGCTTGTATCTTACTTTCCATATCCATATAACAGAGCTTCCATTTTCTCAGTTTTTGTATTATCTTTTGTTTAGTCTCTTCCCACATATCCTTAGCTGCCACACCAGAATTATTTTTAATACATACACCCAATTACTTCATTTTATCATGTCCCCATAAATATGGATATTGCTGAACTAATTCATATGTGGGAACATAATTTACTGCTATTGCCTTTGTTTTAACTTCATTAAATTTGTATCCCATAAAGATCTGAAATTGTCTCAAAATGTTCCACAACACCATATCGTCTCTTTCTAGTTTTGTCAGGTATAAAATAATATCATCTGGAAATACAGCAATCATCATCATCATCCCCCCTTTTCCCCCATTTTCTACATGGAGTCAGGAAATCATGTTAACTGTCATCATCTCTCTCGATTCAGTGCCACACTCCTGCCTTCTTTGACACTCATGCCTCACTGTTGCAGATCTTCTTTCACACAATCCATCCACCTCTTTGCTGGACATCCTTGTTTCCTCTTACTTTCTTCCTGTCTCTCCCAAATCTTCTTCACCAGACTGTCTTCTGCTTTCCTGTACATGTCCAAACCACCGGAATCTGTTCTCTTTGATCTTTTCTGCAATTGGAGCAACTTTGGCTTCTCCTCTTATGTCCTCATTTCTTCATCTGTCCCACAGAGTGCATTGTACCACCCTTCTCAGGCACTTAATTTCATCACCTCTAGCTTGTTTCTTCATCTGCTCTGCCTTTACTGCCCAGGTTTTTGTACCATAGAGTAGTGTTGGTCGCACCACTGTCTTCCACACCTTACTTTTCTGTTCTTTGGCATTCTTCTGTCACAGACTACACCTGACACTCTATGCCAGCTGGCTGCAGCCCCTCTGATTCTAGCTTTGACCTCTTCATTCAGACTTGCCTTCTCCTCAACCAACCCTCCCAGATACCTGAAGCTATTTACCTGTTCAGCAATCTTCCTTTCTATCTTAATTCTCAGCTTATTCTTATTTCCCCAGTTTGCTGCCATTACCACTGTCTTATCTGTGCTTAGTTTCATCCCATGTGCCTTCAGTTTTGCATTCCATTGCTTTAAACTTTGCTGGAGTTCTTGCTCGGAGACTGCCTGTAATACCACATCACCTGCATGCAGCAACTATGTTGATGTGTCCTCTCCAACCTGTTTGCTAATGTAGTCCTTCACCAGTAGGAACAGCAGCGGGCTCAAAGCTGGCATTTGTCTTACGTGATTGAACAGGGAAATGTTCGAACACGTAATAATCGACCCCTAAACGTCAAAACGCTGTAATGTCGAACAGCAAAAAAAACATAAAAACACTCTAAGTGGGGGGGCAACCCCCCCCCACACCCCCCACTACTTAAATATACCAACTCCGAGATCACACTACAGTGTAGACAATGGAAAACTTCCATGTCCGCACTGTACGGAGATCTCCATTGAACCGTTCGACTTTCCAATGGTTCGACATTTAGGGGTCAATTATTACATGTTTGAACATTTCACTGTTTGATCACGTAATATAGACCCTCAAAGCTGAACCCTGATGTACACCCATTCCCACTGGGAACCCCACTGTAAGGCCAAACACTGTTCGTATTTGAGTCACTGAGTCTTTATACATAGCCTGCACTAATTCTACCAATGTTTCTGGGACTTCGAACCACCGCAGCACTGCCCAGATCAGCTTTCTTGGGACCTTGTCATATGCTTTCTCCAAGTCTAGGAATGCCCAGTTGGACACTTTCCTCATCTCTAACTTCTTTTCAACTCACTGCAAACATTGGGTCAGTTGTGCTGCATCCTGATCTGAATCTGAACTGCTCATCTCCCATCTTACATTCTACTACTCTGCATATTTGTTTATCAATCTCCATCTCAAAAACTTTCATGTAGTGTGACAGGAGTTTGATTCCTTAATACTGCTCACAGCTGTGGATATCCCCTTTGTTCTTGTACACTGGCACAAGTGTGCTTATTCGCCAGTCATCTGGGATACGCTTTTCTCTCCACACTGCTATGAGTACCCTCAGGAGCCATTTCCCCCTATCTCACCCAGCATCTTTATCATATCTGCTGTGACCTCATCTGAGCCTGCTGCTTTCCCTGACTTCATTTTCCTTAGTGCTATTCTTACTTCTTCTAGGGTTGGCTCCTCTTCTCTCATCGTATGCTGTTTTGGGCAGTACAGCTTCTGTGGGGTTTTCTTCATTCAGAAGCTGCTGGAAATAGTCCGTCCATCTGCCTTTGATGTCCTGTGGACTGGTAAGGAGGTTGTTGCTGGCATCCCTTATGAAGGGTGTCTGACTATCTTCATTATCTTTCTGTCTTTGCCTTGCAACCTGACACAGTTTCTTTGTGCAACCTAATGAGTCACTTTTCAGAAGTTGGTAGAGTGCCTCTGATGCCCTATTCTTTGCTATTGCATATTCCATATCTATCAATTTTGGCATTACTTTTGCCATTCTTTAGCCATTATTGAACACTTCATAATCATGGTTTAGTATTGAAATAGACCTGTATGGAGCTGGATTTGATGGATCTTTACCTTCTTTAGGTGTTATAGCTACCACTGCTTTCTTCTAGGATGATGGTACTTCTCCTCCTCATCAATGTTCTAGTGAGACTAGCCCTTTGACTGGGTAAAAAAAAACGAAACCCAGTCGTAAAAAATACAGTTGTGTACACTTACCATAAATGTAGATGTTCGAGTGTATTCACTGTTGCAGTCATCACATTTGGGTTATCTGCCTGCAGGTAGCCCTCAGCAGGCCTGTATACCAGAGTCTTCGGATTTCTGCATCGGATGCTGTCTCTTCTTCCATAACGTCAGGTCGTCAGGGGTATAAAACATGCAGCCGACGCCATTACATTAGTTTTTCTTGCGCCAGATGTCAGGTGCCCCCACAATAGGAAGCAATTACATGGTATGGTAAACCCCCATCAAAAAGCAAATACACCAGAAAAAATAAATATACCAAACAAGAAGGAAAGGTAGAGCCAAAAGAAGTCAGGGGACTGGAGGGAGAGTAACCAGGACTGCAACAGTGAATACACTCGAACATCTACATTTATGGTAAGTGTACACAACTGTACTATGTTCTTCGTGTTTCACTGTTGCAGTCATCACATTTGGGTTGATTCCCAAAGCTAAGGAAGGGAGGAGGAAGTTAAGGAGCATTAGGGCCAGCTATTAAGCCCTGTAAGACTGCAGTGGCAAATCCAGCTCTGGATTTAGAAAAGATACGCATGTGGTAATGCTTGGTGAAGTTATGTACAGAGCTCCAGGTAGCAGCTTCTAGGATGTTCCTGGTAGGGACTCCTCTGAGAAAAGCCGTAGAGGTAGATGCAGCCCTGGTGGAATGTGATCTTATCCCCTGTGGGTTAGGTTTTCCATGGTGCTTGTAGCAGAAATCAATGCAATGGGATATCCACTTAGAAATGGTTTGCTTTGAAATGGCCTTCCCCTCTGCCCCTGCAGCAAAGCCAACTAGCAGCTGTTCAGATTTTCTGAGAGGCTTAGTCCTGTCCAAATAAAATCTAAGTTGTCTGTGCACGTCCAGAGAGTGCAGTATTCATCCCCCTTTGTTTTGTGGATTAGGGAAAAAAGTAGGCAAATGAATGTACTGATTTAGGGCCACACTAGACACCACCTTGGGCATAAAGGAAGGATTAGTCCTGAGAGAAACCCTGTCCGCATGGAAGATAATGAAGGGTTCCACTGCCATGAGGGCCTGTAATTCAGACATTCTTCTTGCTGAAGTGGTGGCTAGAAGGAAGCCTGTTTTCCAAAAAAGGAATTTCAACTCTGCTGTTGCAACTGGCTCAAAGGGGGGGGGGGGGTGAGCTTTTCCAATGCAAAGTTAAGGTCACAGGCTGGAGTGGGAGCTCTCCTGGGGGGTCTTAAATTTTTGGCCCCTCTAAGGAATTGTTTTACCAAGGGGTGAGAGAAGAGGGATAGCTCAGTATTATAATGTGCTGAAATGGCAGAGGCATGAATTTTAAATGATGAGAAGGACTGGCCCTTGTGGAGCATTTCTGTTAAGTACTGTAGAATATGAGGTAAGATGGGCACCGTTGTGCCCATCCCCTGAGCCTGGCTCCAGGAACAGTATCTTTTCCAGAATGACATCCAGCACCTGCTTACTGAGGGATGCTAGAGGACAGCTGAAGGAATTAGCCAGGCTGCAAGGTTCAGGGTTTGAAGCTGAAGGTGCAGAATCTGGTCTGCCTGCTGGGACAGTAGGGAAGGGGTCTGTGGCAGGTGCCATGGTTGCAGCAGTGTCATACTGTGCAAGAGGGGGTACCAGTGCTGGCAAGGCCAGTCTGGTGCAATCAGTATTGTCCTTGGCTTGTCCTGTTTGATCTTTAGTAGAACCTTTGAAAGGAGAGGCAGAGGTGGAAAGGCATAAACCAAGAGGCTTTCCAAGGTAAAGGACAGGGCATCCACTTTCCAAGCTTGACTGTGGGGAGTTCTTGTGGAGAATTTGTTCAATTTGTAGTTCTGAGTTGAGGCAAACATGTCTACCTCTGGAGTCCCCCATTTGTTCCTCAAGAGGTTGAATATTTTGGGTTCTAGTTTCCATTTGTGTGAGTCCATGAGATTTCTGCTTAAGTCGTCTGCCAGTGAATTTAGTTTGCCTGGCAGGAATTGTGCTTGTAGGTGTACTTGGTAGCGCAAGGCTGTGTTCTACAGAGACATGGCTAGTCTGCAGAGAGGGTACAAGTGGGTTCCCCCCTGCTTGTTTATGTACCACATAACTGTGGTATTGTCTGTCTTTACCAATAGTCGTCCTGGAAGAATATGGTCTTTGAAGGCTGTCAGAGCATTCTGTACAGCTAACGTTTCTTTTTGATTGATATGCAGGTGCTTCTGTCTCGGGTTCCATTTGCCCTGAATGCACTGCCCTGCCATGTAAGCCCCCCATGCATAGTCTGATGCGTCTGTTGTTAGGGTTTGGGCGACAGGGGGTAGAGTGAAAGGGAGTCCCTTGTTGTAGTAGCAAGCCTCTGCCCACCAAAGGAACTATGTCTTCATACAAGAATGATAAAAATCATTGTTTCCAGGTCCTGAGAATGTTGACACCATAGGCTTTTTAGATACCATTGGAGTTTCCTCATATGCAGTCTTGCATATGGAATTAGTAGAATGCAAGAGGCCATGATCTCCAGGGTTTGCAGATAGCTGGGGTTTTGTGGCCAATAGTTTGAAGTAGGTTGTCAAATAAACTTGCTTCTCCCGAGTGAGGAATGCCATCTGGGAAATTGTGTTCAAGCTTGCTCCCAGGAATACAACCTGTTGGCAGGGTACTAGGTGAGATTTCTTTTCGTTGATGGTGTACCCCAGTGAGGTTAGACGTTTCTTTATGAATGCCAAGTATGGGTAAATTTGAATATTTCTCTGCCTGCAAAATGCAATGGCTGGAGCTAGACACTTTGTGAATACCCTGGGCACAGTAGATAAGCCAAAAGGAAGTGCAGAGAACTGATAGTGCATGGAGCCTGCCCTGAAGCGTAGGTATTTCCTGCAAGATTCCCTTATTGGGATGTGCAGGTAAGCTTCCTTTAAGCCTAAAGTTGGCAGCCAGGCATCCTTGGCTAGCATAGGAAGAAGCTATTGAAGAGTTAACATTTTGAATTTTGGAACTACCAGAAAGGTGTTGAGAATAGAGAGGTCCAGGATAGGACACCAGGAGTTGTCTTTTCTTGGTACCAGAAAAAGTCTTGAATAAAAACTGTGTCCCCTTTGTTCTGCTGGGACAGGTTGAATAGCCCTAATACTGAGAAGAGAGAGAACCTACTGTTGGGCATCCTCCCATTGATTTGGTAGGTCTGTCCAACCACTTGGGGTTGGTAATGTGTGGAAGTGGAATCTGTATCCTTGGGAAACTATGTTCAAAACCCATTTGTCCTGGGTAATGAGTTCCCAGTTTTTTGCATGCAGGTCAAGCTTTCCTCCTAAGGGAGCAGGTAGTTGAGCAGGGCTTGGAAGGGCTAAGGTTAAGTCATTGTGCCATTTTTCCATAAGGGTGGCTTACTACTCCCTGCTTTGGAAGTGGGAGCCCTCCACTGCTTAGGTCTGTGCGTAGCCTGAGACTGTAGCCTAGGTGGTCTGCTGTTCCTGGGTTTGGACTGAGAAGGCCTTGGAGGGACTGGAAAGGACCAGTTCTTTGAAGGCCAATGCCTACTGAATCTGAAAGGCTGTACTTGTAGGAAATCTTTAACAGTTTGCATAGATTTAGCTTTTTCCTCCATCATTTTGAGTACTTCTTCTGCTTTGTTGCCAAAAAGGCGGTCTTGGTTTAAGGAAGCATCCAGTAATTTAGCTTTAACATGATCTGGCAAGTTTTGTTCCTTAAGCCAAGCATGCCTTCTAATTACAGACCCAGTGACAGAAGCCCTGCAAGATGCTTCTAAAGCATCAAAACCACATTGCAAAGTATGTTTACCAACTTGTTCTGCAGAATACATTAAATCTTGCAATTCTTTGTGTTCAGCACAGTCAGGAATCAACATCATTTTCTGTTTAAGTAGTCCCATAATATGCTGCTGATAGTTTAACATATGAAACTGGCAATTTAAAGCCCTAATGGCCAAACTAGCAGAAGTTTATACCTTATAAACCCATCTGTCTATGGCTCTAGAATCTCTGGAAGGGGTAGAATTTTTGGCAGCAGTAGCCTTAATGCCTTTTGGTCCTTGGAAAATGGTCTCTGGATCTGCAGAAGGATTCTTGAAGAGGAACTTGTGAGAGTCAGGTATTCTGTAGTACCGGTCAGGTTTTCTGGGAACTGGAAGTAAAGTGTTTGGGGTAAGGCTAGATTCCAAGAAAGCATAATCTACAATGTCCAGAACAGGAGGGATAGCTAAAGGCCTGTGTTGAGGCAGGAGCAAGAATTCCCCAAGTCTCTTTTTGGACTCAGAGTAATCCTGGCTTTCCCAGTGGAAATGCTCCCTAAGTGTATGCAAGGTTTCACCGAAAGAAAGATCTTCTGGATGGGAAGCAGAGAGAATGGAATTCTCTGCATCAGAATCCTCATAAGTAGATAAGGGCATTTCCTGGTAATCAGAAGGAGCAGAAATATCAGATTCCTGATCAGAAGAATCATAAAGAAAATCAGATCTAGGTTTCTTAGTGGGGGAAGGCTGGTCTTCAGCCATTCTAAGCATTTGTTTTTGAGGCATATGGGCCTGAGCCTGCGGTTTGGTCGTCAGTTTTCTAGGCATAGTGCGAGTCTTTGGCCTGGATAAAAATGATGGCGTCTGTTTAATATGAATGTCTGTAGGCCTGAATACACCCTCAGAAGCCGGTGCCTGCACAGCAGCTCTGGACCAATTCAAAGTAGACATCCGGAGGTTCCACAGTCAAAGAAGCATCTTGCAGCATGCCAGACTCAGAATGGGTCTCAGTGGAAGCCTGCAAATCTGAAGTAGTGGGTATCAGGGGCTGCGAAAGCGCCTCACAGAGTACCGGCGGACTGGCGACTAGCTTAACCGAAGCGTCGTCGGCAGTTGTGGACCTATGCGGTCTGTCTCTGTCTTTATCCTTATGTTTTTTCAGAAGATCGGTAGTCGGATGGCTTAAAGCCATTTCAGAGTACACAGATCGAGTACGAACGTAATTAGCTGCAAAAATAGCCCGACGATGAATAGTTCGGGCGTTGAATAAGGCACAAAACCGACAGTGAGGGACGTCGTGGTCTGGGCCTAAACAGGGGATGCAGTACGAATGAAAATCTCTATGAGGTATTTGCTTTCCACAGGTAAGACAATTGTTAACTTTTACTGACATCGGTTAGAGCAAGAAAAAGGATCCCCAACAGAGTACGTATCTTTTTTTTGAAGACTTTGGGTCTGAAACTCGAAGATGAAAATTTCAGGAGACCACCGACCAGCACTTGCAAACTGCTTCTGCTTCGGGCACCACATGGCAAGAAAGACTGATGTAATGGCGTTGACTGCATGTTTTATACCCCTGACGACATGACGTCATGGAAGAAGAGACAGCATCCAATGCAGAAATCCGAAGACTCTGGTATTCTGGTCGGCTGAGGGCTACCTGCAGTCAGATAACCCAAATGTGATGACTGCAACAGTGAAACATGAAGAACATCGTTAAGATGCAAAGTAGACAACTCAAAATCAGATAAATTGTTAACATTCCATTACAATTTATCTGATTTTGAGTTGTCTACTTTGCATCATTTTTGATCTAAAAATGTTTATTTGCAAATTAAAGTTGAAATACATAATGCAAGATGTGGCCATTAAAAAGGTTATTTCTAAACTTTCCACCTTTCATCCTGTCTTACATCCTACAATAAAAACTTTTGAATGTTTGAAAGTTTTTGTAAAAAGGATATTAGGAGTATTTTAAACTATATATAGAGCATATTTTAATATGTGTATAGAAGACAGGAAAGCTTTAATGGAATTAAAAAATGAATGTAGCCTAAAATTTATGAAGGCTGATAAAGGGGGAGGGGTGGTCATTATGAATGTCACCAAGTGCAACAGTGCTATGGAAAAACTTTTAAATAATAATAAAGAATATTTAGAGGTGACATTCATAGAAATATTAAAGAGCTATAAATATATACAGCACTGTTTATACAACCACCTCATGAATGGTGATTTAAATATTGAATTGTATAATTTTTTACATACTGACAATCCTAAGGTAGGTGTATCATACCTCAGAATGTCCCGAATTACTCAGTTTTTACCGAGTTTTGGGGTCCAAATAATGAGGTGCCACGATTCCAGAGTGGCACCCCTTCATTTCTGATTTTTTTTTTATTTATTTTTTTGTTTAGGTTTGTTTTTTTATTTTTTGCGCTTTAGCTGATGTCATCATATGCATGATGATGTCAGCTCATCAGGGCTACCAGCCTGTTGGAATTGAGCTCGCGACACACGTATTTCCGGGTTCCGGCTGGGTTCATATGCTTTGCGAGCGGGAACAGCTCAGGAACGGACAGTATTTTATTTAGAAGCTTGCCTGGGTGAAATGGGGGAAAGGTTCTGGAATGGGGAGTGTATTTTATTTAGAAGCTCGCCTGGGTGAAACGGAAGGATTTCGTTTTATTTACTCGGAAGCTGCCTCGGGTGAAATAGAATGATTTATTTTATTTAGACGCTCGCCTGGCTGGTGGCTGAACAGAAAGGATTTATCGCAGAGAAGCAAGCTGAAACCTGAAACTGTGTGTGTGTGTGTGTGTGTGTGTGTGTGTGTGTGTGTGTGTGTGTGTGTGTGTGTGTGTAGGGGGGTAAATAACTAAGGTGACTTCAGTGGTCTGTTTCTGAGAAGAAAGTACGGTTGATACCTCATTCATGTGTTTCCCAGTTTGCAACCAGAAGTTCTTCTGTTCCATAGGTAAAAACAGTAATCTGTAACACTGTTTAGCAGTGAGATAGATTATAGCCTGGATTTGGGTCTTTCTTTTGAAATGATAGAAGTGATTGCAATGCAGTGAGCTTAAAATCTACATTTTAACAAAGTCCTGTTTTTTCCCCACTTGCAGTTTTATTACATTTCTGCAGTTCACGTTTATTACTTGGTGGTGGTGGTGTGGATTTTCAAGGTTGTCTTGGCCTCTCCTGCAAAAAATTGTTGCTTCAGCTATAACAATTTGTTATAGTTTTTCATCAGTATTGCTGAATTAATGGCTGTTGCTTGAAATATTTATCTGCATAGTGATGAAAACAAGTAGTTATAATCAGCATGCTGTTTTATGTGCAAACTTCATTTCAATGATGGTGATCCAGTTAATGCATTTTTAATTCCCATCCCCACTCAGTATGCATTCCAGCAACAGAAATTAACAGTTAATCACTGTCACACTACTTTCTCACAGAAAGACTAGTATCTAAAGATGACCCAGGGAAAATGCAGAGGACAAATATAGGCCATTTCTAGGGTTTTGCACTGTAAAAAGGTGAAATAACTGATGCATTTAATTCCTGCAATATTTACACGAAGTTTTGAAAAGTACAGACAAGTCTGAAATTGGACGAGCCATTTTAAACAATTGGTCCAAACCAGGTGTTAAACTTGAAAAAGGAGAAAAGTAAAAATACAGCATACCTGCAGTTTAAATGGAGAATCTTCTTTTACCAAATACAGACATGAAAAAAGGTAGTATGTGATCAGCAGGGCTATCTTTATATGGCCTTTGGTACCAGCCCATACCCATAAGTGGACCAACACTTCTTCCCAACAAGAACTTTGTTTCAGCCCTTTAAATATAATTTTATTGCTGATCTAGAAATAAATCAGTGAATCCTTGGTCATATGTGAATTGCTTCCTACACACTCAAATCATAGCCTTTTCTCCTCTTCATTCCTCTTAGTAGCAATTGCTGGAAATGAAAATATTTGTATCAGTTGACATAGCAGATTACATCTTTCCTACATTCAAATAATCCTTTTCAGTAGCAGAGTAAATACCATTGTACTACTGTCTTCCGCATAACTGAGGAAGCTGTGTGAACTGATTTTTATGTGCAGGCTAAACATCCATCTAATTACATCTTTGTAAGTTTCGTCCTGTAAAAAACTTAGCAAACTTTAAGGCTCTGTACCAAGTATCAAACATCAGAATATATTGCTGAAACTTCATGCTGAAACCTCAGAAAAACAAACCTAGAAACAAGCTATTGTGCAAATGTACAGACATGAGACAAAAAAACAAAACAGGAAGGCAGATACTGTCTGTCCGTGTGAATGCTGGCATGAAAATAAATGCAAAAGTGGCGGAGTTATTAAACAGTTTTATCACTTAAAAGTAGCACTCTCATACAGTACAACAAGCAGGCAAGTTTAAACTGGTGAATCTTAGTTGAGGGAAAATGTATGAACATGCCCCCATTGTAATACACCTGGTGGCTAGAGGTACTTAGGCTCAAATCCTGTACCTTGGGTACAGGGTAAAAGAGCCTAAAGTCCCTAGCCACCACTACTTGTAAATTTGTCCCTCATATTTTTGATCTGAGACTGTTCCTCATAAAATCTGTGGTTTTCAGGATTTTTGTGGAAAATCACTGCAGGATTGAATTCATTAAATAATGACAGGCATTTGAATTTCAGACTCCATATTCTTCAGAAAATAAATGGTAACATAAAACCTTTTATTCTAGCAATTTTCTAAGTTTATAAGATCAGTATTTTAAATTTGTCCTTATTTTGGGGCTGTATTCCCCCATTATTGGCTTTGTGCAGGTTTTTGGTGCTAAGAGTTGAGATAGCTATGGTGAAAAGTGAGAACTGAATTTGTATTCTCCCATTATTAGCTTTAGCCACGTTATTTGTGCAAAGAGGGTGAGAGCTATGGTGAGAAGTGAGAACTGAATTCACTAAATGATAGCCATTTAAGTTTCAGTCTTCCTATATTTCATGAAACTGCTGATATGGCATAGTGGTATGTTACTCTGACTATAATATACAGGGTCCTGGGTTTGAGACTTGCCAGTGAAATGCATGGTAGTAACACAAGATTTTATTCTAGCAACTTTCCAAAATTATACAAGCAATGTTTAAAATGTGTCCCTGGTTTTTGTCCTTTTGTAGCACTCCCCAAAAAACCTGAAATTGAAAATAAGTGTGAGAAGCTGTGTAAGATGCCTATGGCTTACACTGCTGTCATTCTACTTATAGTGTGGGTGTGGACACACTGGAAGTAGACTTTTATGATGGAAATGTTCTGAATTGGGCAGTTTTGTCATTATTGGTTCATGCATTTTGTTTCATTACCTACAGCCTACTGGAAAAATGTTCAAACAATAAATGTAAAATGCGCTCTAACAAGTGTGCTGTATTCTACAAGGAATATAATTTAATAAATGAGGAAGGTGTATCAAAGAAAACATGTATGTTTCTTGTTTTGTGTGCAAGATGCCAATGATTTGAAAACAGCCCAAAGGTAATCTTTATCCACCACTGGCCAAATGCATTTTCTTTGAATGTGGTGTGGGTTTCAATGCTGTTTCAATGAATGTGAGTTTCAAGGGCAGAGATGTTTTAATGCCAAGTCTATTTTCGTTGTGAGACTGTGTTGTTTTGTTTAGCAGATGCCTATTGGTGTTTATGCATTCGGCTGTAAAATGTAAAAATAAAATCTAAATAATCATTGTATTAGTAAAGCAGTATGCACGCATTAGTGTTTATGGTAAATGGGCAAAATAGCCAGGTAAATGGGACATTGGAATGGCTGCAGGGGGACTCTGATGCCATATTTTGGCTGTCTGTTCTTCAGTTTGCATTTGAAAGTTGGTATCCCACAATCCCATTGCAGTGGGCAAGGTTACATAATTATGTATGCAAATTTTATGTTAATCAGCGTACAGATTTGTACCTATTTTTCATAGGCCTTGTCCAGATTTTTGATGTTTCCAGGTTGAGAGGTATGAGGTGTATTGATTGGGATACCTAAAACACACAAGAATCCCCTCAGTCCACCATTTAGACCCATTGTATCTGCCTCAGGAAGCTCTACAGAAGGTATTTCTTTATTATTAGACTTTGTTTTTAACCCTTTGGTGCAAAAGCACTCATGTCAGTGACTCATGGGACTTTTTGAATTGTATCAGACTGTTTTATTGTGATTTTAAGTATGACAACAATGATATTACATGTCCATGGGTGATATTGTCTCATTGCCTCTACAATACCTCAAAAGCAACGGGTTGATTTTGTTTTTAGTTTTTTAAACAAATATACATCATATGCAAGTTCTACAGTAAAGCTATATATTGTCTTGTTGGGATTAGTATTAGAAATAATTATTTCTTGTTTAATGACAAGTATTATAAACAATTAAAAGGTGCATCCATGGGGGCAACTGTAGCTCCAGCTTTTGCTGGATTAGTTTTAGGATGGTGGGAGAGAAATCTTTCCCACCATTAAGACCTATTCTAATATAGTGTTTTACCATCGGTTTGTAGACTATTTGTTTTTCATTGTTAAAGGTTCTGCTTCCTCTCATGAAATATTAGTAAAAGAAATTAACAGTGGTTATGACTTTTTGTTCTTCACAGTAAGTGGTGTAGGTCAGAAAGTTAAATTTTTAGACGTTGAAATTGGTTGGAATAATACCTCTTTTTATTTTTTTTTTTAGTAAAATACATAGGAAAATTACATTTGTTACCAGTTCCTTACACTACAAAACCAATCATCCTAGTTATATCAAGAAGAATATCCCCAGGGGTCAGTTTAATAGGGTCTCAAGAATGGTCACTAAAGAGAGTGATTTTCCAGATGAAATAACCTTCATCACTGCCTTGTTCTTAGAGAAAGGATATTCTCTTGATTTGTTGCCAAATACATTCTCAAGAAATTCAGAATAAAAGAGTTACAGTTTCCCTCAATTTTATTAAAGGGTTTAATAGTAAAAAAGATGTCAACAATGACTTGGGTAATCAGAATATGTTTTTGCCTAGATGTTGTTTAGATACGACTGTAGATATTTAAATGATTAAGACAGTTATAAGCAATAACTGGAAAGTTATTGAACGTTATAGAGACTTAGTTTCTATTTTAAGTAGTGCTCTCAACTTTGTTTATAAGAAGAAAGGTAATATTAAACAGATATTAGAGAATTATGATAATAGGTTCTTCATTATCTGTTACTAACAAAACCTATGGAACTTATAAATGTAACAATTGGAGTGTCTTTAGGTTCATTTATGAAGGGCCATATTTAGCATTTAGTCATTTACCATTTACTATCAAAATTCCTGGTAGATTTTCCTGTAACAGTAAAACTTTTAGTTATGTACTCACCATAACTTCAGATGTTTGGGATCCATCTCGCCTACATTCTGACTGATGGGTTCGGAGCCGATCCCTCGGCTCCGACTCGGCACGCTTATGCCAAAGAGCGAAGTCTCTTATTGGCTGAGCTTACTATATCCCAGCATGCACCACTACCAGTCCCCCAGATCTAGTTTGTCCGCATACATGCACACATGCACTCCCTGCTTATATAACATCGTCAGATGAAACAAGATAAAACAGTAGAACTCAAAACTGTTCAATCTCTTCTGATCTCCAAGGCAGGGGGAAGGAGGGTGGGTATTAGGAATGTAGGCGAGATGGATCCCAAACATCTGAAGTTATGGTGAGTACATAACTAAAAGATGTTATGTGATCCTATCTCGCCTACATTCTGACTGATGGGACAGCGTCCCTAGCACCTGAATCCTGGGTGGCTCACTGGAAAACACTCCTGAGTACCGTGGAACCAAATGATGCTCGCCCTTTAGATGCCACATCCAATTTATAGTGGGAAATGAAAGTGTGCGGATTGGACCAAGTAGCCGCAGCTCAAATCTCCGAGATAGCGAGCTTGGAATGAAAAGCTATAGAAGTCGCCATAGCTCTGGTAGAGTGAGCTTTGATAGATGTTGTAAGTTGCTTATTCAAGAAGAATAAGCCTGAGTTATACAATCTCTAATCCATTTGGAGATAGTAGCTTTTGTGATGGTTTTGCCCAATTTATTGTCTGAGAAGGACACAAACAATTGGTCTGACTTACAATTTGTTGAGTCCTGTCTAAATAGAAGCGCAATTGCCTGTGAACATCCAATTTATGGAGAGTGTATTCTGCTTCATTGGAGAATTTTGGAAAGAAAACTGGTAGCTCTAGGGATTGTTGGAGACAGAAATTAGAACAGACCTTTGGGACAAAGGATGGATTAGGCCTAAGTGATACTCTATCCTTGTGAAAAATCAAGTACGGTGGTTTGATAGACAGGGCTTGAAGCTCTGAAACTCTTCTTGCAGAAGTAATTGCAACTAAGAAGGCCGTTTTCCAAGACAGATATTTTAACTCACATGTAGCAGCCGGTTCGAAGGGGAAGATGTTAATGCACGAAGCACCAAATCAAGATCCCACGGAGGCGCAGGATGAAAAACTGGGGGTCTTAACAGGCCCGCACCTTTAATGAAAGTTTTGCATAGTCTGCTGCTCATCAATGGAGGATCCATGGATTCGTGGAATTTAGAGATAGCCGCTAGTTGGACCTTAATAGTAGAGACAGAAGATCCTTGATTAAACAGGGATGTTAAGAATTTCAAAACCTCTGGGATTGGAGCAGTGATAGGGTCTAAGCCCTGAGTTGAGCCCAGATAGCAAACCTCTTCCACTTACTGAGGTACAATTTCTTAGTGGTGGGTTTGTGGGCCGAAGATAAAATGTGAATAACTTCCGGGTCTAATGTGTGACTTCTGACTAAAGTCGGAAGTGGAGGAGCCAAGCTGTCAACTTCAAGGAGTGAAGGGACTGATGCTGTCGTCCCGACTGATGAATTAACAGATCCGAATTAGGTCTAAAGTCCACGGATCGTCCACCGCATGTTTCTTCAGGTAGGAAACCATACCTGACGAGGCCAGTATGGGGCAATCAGTATCATTGTGGACCCCAATTGAGAAGCTTTTGAATGACTTTGGAGAGAAGTGGAATCGGAGGAAAGGCATAAAGTAGCCCTGTTGGCCAAGGTTGTGCTAGAGCATCCATAGCTGCTTCTCCTGATGTGGAGTCAAGGAGAAGAACCTTTTGCACTTCGTGTTTAGTGGTGTTGCAAATAGGTCGCAGCACGCGTCCCCATCTCCTGAAAACCTGAGCTGCTACTGTTTTGTTTAGGGACCACTCGTGAGGAGAGAGAATTGTTCTGCTTAATCTGTCTGCCAGTATATTTGATTTCCCCGGAATGTGGGTCGCTACCAAGAAACGGCTGGTAGCTACCGCCCATTCCCACACCCTCATGGCCTCTCTGCAAAGGGGGTAAGATCTGGTCCCTCCTTGTTTGTTTAGATACCAGACCACCGACATGTTGTCTGTGTGGATGGCGATTATGCCCTGAGGGAGAAACCTGTGTAAGGCCTGTAGGGACAGAAGTACCGCCCTCATCTCCAATACATTGATGTGGAGAAGAGTTTCGTCTGGAAGCCAGGAGCCCTGAACTAACCTGCCCAGACAATGCCCCCCCCCCACCCTGTCTGGGAGGCATCTGTCGTCAGGGTGACCACTGGAGAGGGAATAACAAAGGACTTCCTTGATTTAGATTGGATGTCTGAAGCCACCAGCGAAGGTCCCGTTTGCATGTTTCTGTAATTATAATGGGATGATTGAGGGAAGGTCCTGAAAGGACCATTGAGTTGACAATAGCCACTGAAGAATCCTCATGTGCAATCTTGCCAGAGGAACTAGAAGAACCGTGGCAGACATCGAACCTAAAACTTGTAGGACCATCCTGGCTGGGGCTTTGGATCTTGAAATCAGGGCTTGAACCTGGCCTTGTAAAGTTTGGATCCTTTCGGTCGGAAGAAAAGCGCATCAATCTTGAGTCTATCTCTGCTCCTATGAATCTTATGCGCTGAGAGGGCAGCAAGACAGACTTTGACCAATTGAATGTAATTCCCAGGGTAGCACCCAGGGAGATGGTGGCTTTGAGGTTGTCCATTAGTAGATGCCTGGTGGTGGCAGTCAGGAGCCAGTCGTCCAGATAGGGAAACACTTGGAATCCAAGACTCCTCAGGTGAGCAGTCACTACTGCCAAACACTTGGTGAACACCCTGGGGGCTGTGGTGAGACCAAAGGGCAGTGCACAAAATTGGAAATGACTGTCTCCCAGGCTGAAGCGCAGATACCTCCTGGACGCCTGATGTATCGGTATGTGATAATAGGCGTCCTTGAGGTCTATGGAGCACATCCAAACATCCTTCTCCAACAATGGGAGAATGGATTGTAACGTGACCATTCGGAATTTGGATTTCGTGACGGATTGGTTTAGTCTGCTGAGATCCAAAATTGGTCTCAGGTCCCCTGTCTTTTTTGGCACTAAAAGAACCTCGAGTAATTTCCGGATCCGATCTGGTCTGTGGGGACCGGTTGGATGACTCCTTTTCTAGCAGCTTTAAAGCTTCTGCGGCTGCAATTTCCCTTTGACTGGGTGGTGGGTCCGGGATTTTTTTGGACGGTGGGGGTGAGCATGTGAATGGGATGGTGTAACCTCCGGCAATGATCCGAAGCACCCATCTGTCCTGAGTGATTGACTCCCAGGCTTTTAGGTGCTTGGCAAAACGGCACCCGACTGGCTCCGGAGCAGCACAGCCGGGCAATCCCTCACGAGGTGTGGGAGGCTGAAGAGCCACGAAAGGACTCGCGGTCTCCAGAATTGCGGGGCCCTCTGCCGCCTCTGGAACGGCGTCTCCCAGAAAAATTTCCCCGTCCTCTACCTCTGGGAGGGGAATATTCCTGCTGTTGAGGAAAAAACTTACGTGATTTACGGAACCACATCTTCCCTCCTCCTTTAGCCTTGGGATAAGGCCGAAAGGGAGTGGAATAACGGGCACCTACGGCAGATAAAGTTTTTCCCTCTTGCTCACAGCGGGTAAGGGTGTCTTTAACCTTAGGTACAAACAAAGAGGACCCATCAAAGGGAGCGTCGGCGAAGGAAGACTTGAAGGCCTCCGCAAACTGACACAAGCGGAGCCAGGCTTGTCTCCGTAGAGCCACGCCTGTGCCTGCACTCTACCCCCCTTCGCCGCATACGAAATGAGCCTCATGGACGAGTTAGAAATTGACGTGGGATAGCCAACTGAGACCTAACCCACTGGGCTAGCTGCTCAGGTAGGTTACGCGAGAGGGAATCTGACAGCTCCTTGACCAGATCCCTCTGAAGCCTGGTAAAATGTGCCAAATAATTCAGAGACCTTAAAGTAAAGGCCGCTGAAGTCAGGGTGCGCTTCCCGTACCTGTCCATGCTCCTAGACTCCTTATTAGGAGGATGGACGGACGTTGAAGCCTCTGCCACGTCCTGTTGTGTAGCAGATGCCACCACCATGGCATCTACAGCCACGCCTTTAGTGAGGAACTCCTTCTCGGGTGGGGCAGACAAAAATTTATTAGGACGAGAAGGGACTGGTTCCACAGTATCTGGATGTTCCCACGCCCTTCGACAAACTAAGTCCAGGAGCTCGTCGAAGGGCGGAGACACCCAGGAGGCGGAGGGCTGAGCCCCAAAGGCCTTGAGGAGCACTGACTCATCAGCAGAGGGGGGTTTGGATATCCAGCCGCCTCGTTGTTTGAGGATCTCTAAGATGTCTGCAAATGAGACATCATCCGAGGACGACTTCGGGGACCCCTCCGCATCATCAAGATCAGTGTCCGATGTAATAGACTCGGGGGAGTCCACGTGCTTCCTCTTGCACGATCTCTTCCTTGGGGGTTCCTCTGAAGACAACTCCGAAGAACCCTCAGGAGGAGGGGAACCCCCAATGGGGGTAACCTCAGGCCCAGGGGCTCCGCTGCCTACGGACAGGGGAACTGCCAAAGACCCAGTCTCCACGCCCAGGGAAGGTGCCGGTAAAGCCGGAGAGATGGCCGAAGACTTGGCCAAGGCACTCCTCATAGCTCTGAAAGCCGGACCCCCAGAATCCTGGGAGTGTCCGGTCCCCGGAGCCACGATAGCCGACAGAAGTCCCGCAGCCGAAGCACCGAGAGGGAGGCTCGGAACCGATAGCATAGGTCCCGAAACATCACCCCCGGGTCCAGCCGAAGAAGTCCGTGTACCAAACTCGGACCCGAAGGCCCGGGTTGGAGTAAGGGTCGGAGCCGACCCTAAGATCTCCACTGGCTCCAACAGCACCTGCTCCGGAGCCGGGCGGTCGGAGGAGGAATAGCAATGGGATGGGCATGGGCTATCGGCTCCGAAGCCAACTGGGTCGAAGCCGAAACAAATTTTTGAAAGACTGGGGACTGGAACAATCTTTGGAGCACCCTGTCTATATCCGAATCCGACATCCTCGATGACTTAGAGGATACTGAACGGGTTCGAGATGGCCTCTCCAACGGCCCCAAAGGGCTAGGGGACCGGCTCCGAGGCGACTCGATGACTATCGGCGCCGAAGGAATACCCACACTAGTTTCCATCGGTGCCGAGGAGGACTTCGGCGCCGAGGAGGAAGTGCCTGAGCGGGCAACCCTTGTCAGCTCCGAGACCAGTGGAGCCGACGAAGGTGACCCGCCTCTCGATGCCCCAGCCATCGGCTCCGAAGCCAGAGGAGTCAAGACTGGTGGCATCGAGGCAGACCGTTCCGCCCTCGGCTCCGAAGTCCTTGGAGCCGAAGGAGAAGCCTGCCTATGTCTTTTGGCGGCCGGATCCGACGGACTGGTCAGAGCCGACGCCTTTTTCTTTTTAGCTGGAGAAGGAGAGGATGCTAAAGCTTCTTCAAAGGAGGGTTTTATTAAGCCTTTAAGAATCAGTTTATTTTTCCTCTCCTGGAGGACCCTCGAGGAAAAAGCGTGACACACGCTGCATGACTCTTGTAAATGTTTTGCACCCAAACAATAAACACAGAGAGAGTGGTCATCTGTGATTGACATTTTAAAATTACATTTGGTGCATTTTTTAAAGCCCGAAGGCCTAGGATTCTGAGACATTATGACCAATAATGCAGAAATTGTCTGACAGCAAGAACAACACTATCCTAATTTGACTTAACTTAACTGACTCTACAAAAATCAGTTTACAACTGCCGATTTAAACAATCCGAACAACAATAAACTCAAGGGGATCTGAAATCCCAAAGGTTTGAGAGGGGTTGACTGACCGGGAAAGGCCCTACAGATGAAGGAGGCCTGAAATCAGAAAACAACGCCCAATCACACTACAAGTTTTCACAAAAAAAACTCCAATCACTACACAAAGCACAGAGTAGCCGTTAAAACAGCTTTTTATGACAGGAACAGCAAATTTCTGACAGAAAAAAGTAAGTAAAATACTACTCAGCTCAGCCAGCTCGAGACCACGTCTTCGCTAGTTAGCGGCAAACGAGATCTGGGGGACTGGTAGTGGTGCATCCTGGGAAATAGTAAGCTCAGCCAATAAGAGACTTCGCTCTTTGGCATAAGCGTGCCGAGTCGGAGCCGAGGGATCGGCTCCGAACCCATCAGTCAGAATGTAGGCGAGATAGGATCACATAACATATGTAGTTTATATTGCCCTGTGCTCTGGTTGTCCAGCATTTTATGTTGGTATGACCACGATAAGCCTTTGTAAAAGATTAAAAGAACATAATTACGCATTTAGGACAAGGGATGAAAATAATGCTTTCTTCAGACATTCACTTATGTGCAAGTGTTACAAGAAATTCACTTTTACTATATTGGAATGTATTTACCAGGATAATAGAGATGGCAACCTTAAAAATAGAACTGAAAGAAAAGAGGCAGAATGGCAAATTAAGTTAGCTGCAGATAGCCACCTGGCTTAAATGATGTTATTATAATATTGTGTTTTTTAATACATAGGAAACTATTTAATGTTCTTCATGGTTTTAAGTATGTTACTGGTTAATTGCATTACTGCTCAATGAGTACTCAGATAGTTTTAGTTGTATATAAATTGATGTCTTTGGTTATGTACTTTGCTTTCTAAAGAAGTCTGTTGACGAAAGCATTTGATTAAACTTTGTACTACACTAAAGAATGTTTCCCTTTATTTCGTCCTGTTGCTGCCAGTGTTTTTTGTTTTGTTTGTTTTTTCCTCTGGTTCCAAGGGAGTTGGTCAGTTTGGCTAGTTTAATAAAAAACAAGCTTAAGCAGAAACATTTAACCAACCATGTATTCTGGAAAAATAAAGCTATTAACAAAAATACTAAAAAATGTCCACAAGCATAGTGAACAAATCAAAGGAGCCCAGTTTTAGTATAACACATTTAACCAACCATGTATTCTGGAAAAATAAAGCTATTAACAAAAATACTAAAAAATGTCCAAAAGCATAGTGAACAAATCAAAGGAACCCAATTTTAGTATAACTCACAATAAATGACTTCATCCTAAATAGTATTCTTCAGGTTATGAAGAAAACCACTGAGGAAGAAGAAAGGAGTCAACAATCCTCTTTTGCAAGACAATGTAAGGGCTAATTTTATTTATTTATTTTCCATTTCTAAACCAGGGAAGTCGAGCTGGGCACAAAGGGCCCTTTTCAGTGGAAGCCCAAGGAGAAAAGCTCCAGTACATGCAGTACAAACAAAATCTTTTTTTGAGTTTTTAAAATCCTTGCACCTGCCACACAGCAGGTGATAATTAATAATTAGCTCAACTAACACTATCTGAGAGTGCATACAAGCCAGAAAGTAGGTACCCCATCACTTGAAAACTACTTAGGTTGTTCAATGAAAGAGGGAGTATTCACAGGGGAAAAGCAAATTCATGCTCAGCCTACCTTCTAAATGTACCTACAAAATATAAACTGTTAGGAGGATGGCCTGAAAGGCCCAAGTGAAACTTTCATCGTCTTCCTACACAAAAGGTGACAATGGATGCAACCTTCCTGATTGGTGCATTGTACTACTGACATACTACTCCTATGCACCGACCTTTTGGGATTTCAAAGGTCCTGAGCTTTAAAAGCAAGTAGCACAGTGTTAAATATACAGTACACTCATGTGGCACTTCATTTCCATCATGAACAAAAGACATTGCACTGATGTCCACATCCAACCCCAACCCAAGCAGGGCACATTTTGATCAGAGTAATCTTGGACGGGGAGATCCAAAAAACTCTTGGAAATCCCGATTATTCCATTCAGAGAACTCTGATCTATGTTGCCACTGTATTTTTAAAGCAATTCTTTATTGTTGTCATTCAGTAATTAACATATTTACACCACCAACACATCCTACACAGACATAGCTCCAAATTAGTTTTATATATATGTTACTACAACTTTGTGAGCTTTCATCTTGATATTTCAGCGTTATTCTTTTATATTATTTAATTACACCATTTTATACTTTTTAAGCATCCATCTAGCCTCCTCCCCATACTTATTACACATCATTAAACACTTATACAATTTTCCTTTCACTTACCAAAAAATATCATTAAGATGAGTATAATCGGTCTTACACTTAAATCAAATTAACCACCCTAATTCTCAAACTTCCATGAGGCTCCCTTGTACGATTATCTTCCTTTCTGCCTCACCATACCATCATATACATCCTTTTCCTCTAATCTTATTGTTGCTTTATTTTTCATTACGATGTTCTTTTAATTCATGAATGCAAATCTCTACTAAACTGTCTACTAAAGTCCTCAGTCAGGGAAACAAGCAAACATGCCAGTCAAATTGCCCTGTGGCAACTTAGTACCACTGTTTAAATACATGTATATATATATATATATATATATATATAGGTAACTAAACATATATGTACACACTCAAGTGCGCTAGCCGTTTTATAGCATTTACTGTTTGTTACTGTATCTTTTTCTCCTTTCTCTGTAAAAAAAGAAAAAAAACAAAACAATATCCTTGTTTTCCCGCTTTTCTGAACTAGAATAGTCCAGTCTTCAGATTTTGCTGATCTCTGGGCTTTGTCTTAGTTCCTGTGCTATCCATATCCTTATTTGGATAAGAGGAAGCTTCTTTGTTCACCAGTGGGAGTGGGGAGCACTGAGCAACCTATTTGTCCCTAGAGGATTGGTTCCAGCCCAGCAACTTGTAGTTTATTGGCCATTTTGGGTCAATTCCTGGCTCTTTTCAACCCCCTGCTATAAAGCCCGCTTTTGCGCACTTTAGCGTGTTTTAGCGCAAATTAGCACGAAGTTGCTCATAGAGCAGCATAGGGCAGCGCCGGTTAATCAAGTTTAAACTATTTATGGCTCCGTAAAGTCTGCCCTTCGATTTTTCCCTTAGACCTGTTCTACTTGCAATCTAAACAGCCTATACTCTATCTGAAAAGCTCAGCACTTGCTCCTAAAGCATTTTTTATACAGGTAAAGCACTCTTAAACAAAAGAAAGTACTTCATTCACCTAAATTCCCTTGAGTACCCATTTCCCTATAGGTCCTTTCTGACTCAGTTACACAGCAATCTTTTTCACTATTTCTAGCATGTCGAAGGGTCAGTTGCTGACGTCCTCTCCTGTTCAGCTGGTGAATCTGGGAATCTTGAGGCAATGTTACAATTGCCTCATGTACACAGACTCTCCTCCTCCCAACAAATACAAATATATGCGAGAGATGCAACTATATAGCCAAACTGGAGGCTGAGCTCTCTCAATTCAGTACAGGCAAGACCAGTAAGGAGGAGAAGGTAACCACGCACACCACAAACCCAGTCTCACATAGAACTATCACAACTGCAAACCAAACACATAAACACACAAAAACATACTCGGAGGCACTGATTAACAATCTACCAAAACAACAGAGGCCTCCAAAGCAGACACCCAAGCAACCGCCACCTCAAGACATAGCACATGCAACACATAGTTCACAAAGTCAATGTGCTAAACAGTCACAGCCCTTAAGGCCAACATGCCAGACACACTTGTAATAGGTGACTCCATAGTCAGACACACTGACGTCCCGCTCACCAGACTGAACAAGGAAAAGGTCACAGTAAGCTGCCTGTCAGGAGCTAGAATCCACCACATAACACAAGCACTCAGGTCACTCCACAGCAAGTACAAATATGACTCAGTCATTGTACATACCGGTGTGAACGACCGGAGACGTACCTCCCTGGACTACATGAAAAGAGACATAGAGGAACTCTCTGATTATGTAGCCCAGGCCGGTATGACCCTGACCCTGAGCAGCATCTTACCCTCACCAAGAATGATGCCACAGTACAAAGACAAAATGATCAGTTTTAACAATTGGCTTAATTACTGGTTTCATTCTAAGGGGATCCAATGTCTGTCTGCTTGGGATGACATACTTGACAAGCCACGCTGCTTCGCAAGGAATGGCTTGCACCTGTCACCCCTGGGCTTCCGGATATTGGCCAAGGCTCTTGCCACCCCCATAGTGCCTTTTTTAGGCAAGGCTCAAATGACAAACCTACCTCCCTAGAAAACACAAGTGGAAAAAAACTAAGGGTAATGCTGCTCAATGCCAGAAGTCTAAACCTCAAGATGCACGCCCTCGAAGCCCTCCTCATTATGGAGAACATCGATGTCTGTGCAGTGACTGAAACCTGGTTCAAGGCTCCTGAGAGCACCCCAGCACTATCAGGTTTTACCTCATATCATGCTTTCCGGCCCCAAAACTTGGACCGAACTACAAAAGGAGGGGGAGTATCCATATTCATCAAAGATACCCACACCTCCAGGTTAGTGGCAATGCATGAAGCATCGGAGACCATCCAGGTGCAACTAACCATAGGCAAAACTGCCTTACAGTTTGTAGCATGCTACAGACCACCCTCTCAAACTCAGGAAACCCACACAGCCTTCCTGAAGACACTGGAGAGTATGAATGTCTCTCCAAATACCATCATATTGGGAGACTTCAACTACCCAAACATAGACTGGGAACATTACTCAAGCCCCAACACCCTAGCCCAAAGGTTCCTAGAATTCATAAACTCAAATGCAATGGAACAACTAGTCACCATTCCCACAAGAGGAGACAATATACTAGACCTGATCATCACAAACATGGGGACAAAATGCTCCACACCGGAAGTATATCCCTCTTTGGTAAGATCAGACCATAAATTAATCTCACTGGAAATCCACATCCCGCCCCCACCCCCTGCACAAAAGACCACAGTGAAGAACTTCTCAAAAGCCAACTTCACACTTCTTAAGACTGAAGTGATATCCTTCAAGGCCCCTGGGCCAGTGGAAACCACAACCCACACTGCTGAATCCTTTGAAAATGCCTTCTACGGGCACCTTCAAGAATGCATGGATCATGCAATCCCAAGTAAAACCAAGACCCATTCCCCCAAAGGCAGGCGCCCGGTCTGGTGGACCCCAGCCATAAACAAACTTTACAACAGGAGGAGGAAGCTACTACATGACAGAGCAAAATCCCTAAAAGGGAAGGCATCTCTGATCAGTACTAGCAAAAAACTACGATCACTCATAAAATCATCCAAGGCCAACTTTGAGAGAAAAATCGCAAAAGACACAAAAGACAATCACAAGGCCTTCTTTAGCTATGTTAGAAACCTGGGTGGAAACTCCCAGATATGCTCAGAGTTAGTCCAAAATGACACAAAATACACTGAACCCACTGACATTGCCAACATTCTGGCAGACAGGTTCAGTGCAAATTTCTCCTCCCCCTCCCCCCCAAAAGGAGAAATAACTATCCCAGCAGAGTGTAGCCTCCCTAACATCTCAGATGCCCAGGTGAGAGCCGCCCTCTCTAAAGCTAAAAACACAGCATCAATGGGACTGGACGGTGTCCCAGGCTGTGTGCTACATGAACTCCAAGAGGAACTAAACCCACACATAAGGCTGCTGTTTAATCTTAGCCTTACTACAGGATACGTACCCAAAGAGTGGCGTACGGCAACCGTGGTCCCAATTCACAAAGGCAGTGCTTCTACGGACCCTGGAAATTACCGCCCCATAAGCTTGGCGAGCCTGGTCTGCAAAGCTATGGAGAGGATCATTATGGAACTCATAAACAAAGACATTGGGGACCTACAGACATTGGATCCTACCCAATTTGGCTTTGTCAAGGGCAGATCCTGCCTTTTGAACTTGGTCGACTTTTTTGAAACAGCCACTAAGGCCATTGATGAGGGTAAGGCTGTTCACACAGCCTACCTTGACCTTGCAAAAGCCTTTGACACAATACCCCACTCGGGCATCATAGACAAACTCACCAGCTTAAATGTAAACCCATATGTCACAAGATGGGTTGCAAACAGGCTCAAGGACAGAACCCACAGGGTCAGAGTTGCTGGAGCTATGTCAGACTCTAAGCCAGTCACAAGCGGTGACCCACAGGGCTCAGTCCTGGGACCCCTCTTGTTCGGCATTTATTTTTCCGAGGTACAGGCAAACATAGGAGGATTGTGGCTGACAAAGTTCGCAGATGACTGCAAACTGGGCGCCATAACTGATACTCCAGCAGACACAAACATCCTTCAGAGAGGTCTCATAGAAACGAATAATTGGTGCCAGAGCCATGGCCTTAAGCTGAACACCAAAAAATGTATAGTCATACCCTTTGGGAAAAACAAGGTACCCACAAATTACCACACAGGTGGTAATCCATTAAGTACGGAAGAGGTAATCAGGGACCTAGGGATCCAGGTTGACAGTAACCTCTCATTTGACACTCACATTGCCAAAGTGGTTAGGAAGACCTTCTATATTGCCCACCTTATCATGAAGGGTTTCACATCTAGATCAAGAGAGGTCATTGTGCCCCTGTACTCTTCTCTTATCAGGCCAATGATTGAGTACAATGCCCCATTTGGGATGTATCTTACCCAACACCTGCAGCAGTTGGAAAGACCCCAAAAGTTCCTCACCAAGAGGATAAAGGGTCTTAAACATATGTCATATGCTGCCCGACTGAAAATACTCCAGCTCTATTCAGTCGCATACCGCCTACTCAGAGGTGATCTGTGCCTGACGTACAAGGCCATGTCCAATCCAGAATTAATGGACATGCTCCACCTCAGAAAATCCAAATCCATCAGAGCCACGAGAGCAAGAGACTTAAACCTCAACACAGAAATAAATAGGACATGCTGGAGGGACAGATTCATAACCCAGAGGCTCCCTACACTCTGGAACAGAATCCCAATCCATGTTAGGCAGAGCCCCTCACTAACTCTATTCAAGAGAAATCTTGACAAGTGGATGGGAGATCGTAGGTTTACCCCGGGGGTCATCTCTGTGTCACTACTAGACAGAGGCACAGTAAACTAAACCCTAAAAGGGCGTAGTATTCTCATCCTAAGGGGTGGTGAAAGCCACACACACTCTGGCTAGGCTTATAAATGCCCTAGGGCAGATAGCCTAGTACGAACCTATGAACCTATGTAGGTACAGATTTAGAAATAATCATACCAAAAAAGAAAAAGAATGCTCAGCTAAATATGACTAATGAATCACATTATCAAAGGCACTAACCTTTTAATCAAAATAGGACATTTGTCAAAGGAAAACAATTGATAAACATAACATACCAGATTAAAGAATGCTCAGGATCATAGATTTACATCACTTATTAAAAAATAGATTTCTTGAAATAATGAAAAAGAATGAAAAACACAATTAGTATTCTGTTTTGATTTGGCAGGTATGAGATTCAAATATCCATCTGTCTTCAGAATATTTTTCTCTGGAGGATCAAATACATTTGTAGATATTGCACAGGCTAAGGAGAAAATATAAAAGTTCATCTCCAACAAAACATGAGCCATCAACCAAAAGGGGACTCTGCTTCTCATTCTTCTGACAATAAAGCTCATAGAGAGACTTTGCCAGTTAAACATTTTCTAATGTCCCAAAGGAAAATGTGTGACAGACAGAAAAATCACTGGAAATGACTACACGAATCATGAGTACTTTGTACTTGAAGCAGGGTCTGGTGTTGGGAGACAGAGATAAACAGAAAGAAGACCTGCAACATTGAAATTAGTGAATAAATGTGAGACTATAAAGCATCAATCACATTTGTGAAAGAAGGCTTTGCAAGAAGAAGTGGCTAAGAAATATTAGACTTTTGTCTACTTTGTTAAACTTGTGGGTGGACTGTAAAGCATATATCCCACTTTATGTCACTAATATTTAGAAGTAAAATAAAAGAGAATAAGTAAATGCAAGTAAGCATTTTTGTTCTCAACAGCATTTTTATGAAATATTTCAAAGTATAAAATTTATGTTATATAGTAAAACAGATCTGTGTAGTAAGTAGTCAGGGGAATCTCCAATATGGGGGTGAATGTGAGTAATTTCAGTGACTGTTGACGTGATAAAGATATTAAAGTAAACAGGTACTTCTTTTTTAGTTTTAAGAAATATTGCCATTACAGTGTAAAACAGAAGAAAGACTGGAGAAAATAAAGTTTAAGTTAAGATGCTGTAATCTTGGGCTGTTGGGGTGGGTGAGGGGTGTAATAGTGCACCAATTGTATTATATGTAGAGTTAAAATTCATCCATCCATCCACAATCTCTTTTCCCCATTTTACACATGAGGTAGGGGTGTCACTTCAAAGTGACAATCATCTAGGGCCAAGATTCACACCACTGTGTGGCTAGATGTTTTTGTTTATTGTTTTCATAGGTGAATGCCTGGATTAATGTCCTTGGCTTAATCTAAAAGCAAGTGTTTTCTGTAGGTAAGTAGACATTAAAAATAAGACAGAATGATGACTGCCAAGAGGAGCACTAAGTTTTTTTGACTTATGCAATAATATTAGCTTTTTTAGCAAATGTTCAATAGGATTTAAGATGTCTGCAGCTAAAGGCAATTTTACATTTCTGTTCTTAAGTTGCCATGGAGATGAGATGTCTGCAGGCACAAGCAATTAATACTGACAGTTATGAGCATTGTTTGCTGAGGGCAAATGTAAAATTTAAAAGATACATGGGTAAGCATTTCAGTAAAAAATAAAGTTTGACATGTTTGGAAGTGAATAAGAGATAGCAGCTTCCCTAGACCCTCAGTACTTCATTTAAATAAAGCTAAATCATACACTGTCCTTTTAAACATAGCCAGGGCACTTTTTCTTAAGGTTAAAAGTTAATATTTTATGAAAGCATACAAGCTATTTTTCACATCTGGGAGCAGAATAGAGAGAAGGAAAGGAAAGAAAAAAGAAAAGAACTGACAGCAATTAGTGTAAGTGGAAGCATAGGCTTTAGTATGTGCTTTAGAATGAGTAATCTTAATTTTAGGTTAAGTAATCCCTGTGGGTGCAGCTGTCAATTTGGGGCAAATGCTCCTCTCAGAAAGGTTAAACTTTATTTTTGAAGATGTACACAGTTGTGTGTTTGGTCTAAGTTAATAGGTTATGGGAGTGCACTGAAAATGTACTTATTTTTTTTTGTTTGAGTTTCATTAAAACAAACAATCCTGAAAAATGTAGGGTAATAAAGTCAAAAATGAGACACTGGCACTTTCCTGCCTACCTGTTAAAAAGAAAGGAATTTAAGGAATGAGTATTGGAAATTATTCAAAAGTTATTAGGGAAGACAGAAATTTCTTCAGAAGTTATAGTTAGTGAGTGGGACAAAATGAAAATAGTGCTTAAAATAGGGTAGAAATAAAAGAAAAAAGTGATATGTTAAAGAAATGATAGGAATTATTTAGAGGAGCTGACAAAGGTTAAAGTACTGCAAAATAGGAGGAATCCAACAGAACAAGAAGAGGCACAACTGCCTGCTAAAGAGAAAATAAGGGATCGTCTGGATAATTTGCACGCTTTTGGAAAGTTTGTTGCTAAGCAACAAATTTTGATAAAACTCCAATGCACAAAAGACCCAGGCAACAAAAAGTAGAAAGGTTGTTTTATAAGCAAGAAACATCTTTATTAAATTATCACTTATGACACAGGCAACCATACATTTATATAAATGAAAACAAATCATATTGACATATTTTAGTTGCAAACATTATACATCACTTATAATCTATCCAGTCATGGTCAATCAAAAATTACCATAGCTCATTCAAATCCTGCCTTCTCTTAAACCTCATCCCCCCCTCAAAACATTATTCTGCAAGTACTGTTCCCACAATTTCCATTTTCTAAGTAATTTACTTAGACTCTTTTCTAAAAATCCTAATTTCCAGTTGTTTTATCTCTGTTACTATATTCACTATTTCTACTACAGTTGGCTTAGACTTTGACTTACATTTTCAATTTTTTGGCAGCCACAATAATTAGATTCAGCAAGGCCTTACTATGTCTAGACAATTCTGATTCGGTATCACAGCTCAAAAAATAATTTCCTTACTTATATCAATTTTCTCACCCAGTATTTCTGACAAGAGTAGCCTGTAGGGAATTTTTAAAATCTGCCAGCTCATTACACCCCCAAAAATATATTCCTAATTAGCTCTTTTTTCCTCATCAGACATCTAACATTTGCTATCTACCCGAGGAAAAACTCTTTCTACTTGGGGTATAAAAATAATAATGCAAACACTTCCAAGCAAAGATTCTAAATCTTCTAGAATGTGTTGCATATTTGGGAGTCATACATATATCCCCTCGTTAAGCTGTGGTGGTACAGCGGTTGCGTTGTTGCCTCACAGCAAGAGGTTCTCCCATTTGATTCTCAGCTAATGTGCAGGGAGTGCCTTATGTGTGGAGTCTGCATGTCCTCCCAGCGGTCGTGTGGCCTCCGAAAGACATGCGTGAATGAGCATGCCTTCGCTGCAGCTTGGGTGTCGGGCTGGCAACTCGGCACCATAAAAATCTACTGCCAATCATTAGCGGACCGGAGTTCCGCTGTGGCAACCCCTAAAGCCGAAAAGACAAACAAACAACATATATCCCCTCGTTCTTTCTTTGTGAATTCCTTATCCAAACTATCTTCCCAATCCTTTCTAACCTACTAGTAGATTCTATCATTGCAGATTTAGACTTTCACAAGTTCAAGTCCCAGTTTATCAACACCTTTCAGGCCACATATAAACTTGTCCAAGTTAAAAAAAAAAAAAGAAAGGACAAGTAATTACTCAGGGATGACTCAGATTATCGTAATAGAACTGTATACCCTGCTACTCCATGTACAATAACAATTTTGTTGAGACTTTTTATATTAAAAATCACAAGGAAACAGCTTAATTTGATAACACTTTAGTGGAAATACCTTTCAGAAGGTCAGATCAGAAAAGCCTAAATCTTCTAGAATGTGTTGCATACTTGGGAGTCATATATACATCCCCTCATTCTTTCTTTGTGAATTCCTTATCCAAACTCTCTTCCCAATCTTTTCTAACCTCCTCCGATTGATTCTTATAGTTATAATGCAATATGCTATACACCCTACTAATTATCCCTTTTTTAACAGCCGCTTATGATTCTACCAAAAACTCTAAAAGTGCTGGTCATTCAGTTAGGATCCCCCTATTCATTTCTCTTTGCCTTTATTCTGGTATCAATCCTTGATGGGGAAGGCAATCTTCAGCCTGCACTCCAAATAAATTCCTGGTCTCTTCCAAATCCATTACTTTTCCCTCTCTAATTATTTGCTCCCAATCCCTTGTTTCCTTTGCCAGTTTTCTTCAGTAAATTACAACCCCCTCTTGCCTATTGTCTGTATCCCTAATTGTAGTCATTCTTATTGTTAGAATCTCCTTTCTCCATTCCTGTTTTGGCTTAGTTCTTAGAATACTTTCTGCTACTTTATGAATGTAATATTCTGGATGGTTACTGTTATCCTCCTGAAGGTCCTCCTTAAGGATATGCATCCAAAATCCCAGTCTCTTGTTTCTTGAGCCCCCCTCCCACCCGTTTCATCATCATCCCTTTCCACTTTGAATTATAGCTTTCTGCTTGTGCTATATATAGAAGTCATAACTGTAAAGCTCTGAAATACCCTTTCAAATCAGGTAATCCCAAACCACCTTATTCTATTGGAAGGATCAGTTTATCCCCCTTTACTCTTGCCGTCTTCCCCTCCCAGATAAAATCCTTCAGCTCTTTATTAATTGCTACCCACAACTTCCCTGCTGGTTTATAAAACATGTCTGACCTGTGTATAAAACCAAAGGGACTACAAACATTTTCACTGCTTGTATCTTGCTATCCATACCCATAAAATTAAGCTTCCATTTTCTCAGTTTTTGTATTACCTTTTGTTTAGTTTTTTCCCACATAGCCTTAGCTACCATAACAAAATCCTCTTTAATCCATAGTCCCAAGTACTTCATTTTTACCATGTCCCCATATATATGGGTATTGCTGTACCAATTCATGTGTGGGTACATAGTTAACAGCTACTGCCTTTGTTTGATCTTCATTACTTTTGTATCCCAAAAAGAAGTGAAACCATCTTAAAATGTTCCACAACACTGAAATGTCATTTTCTGGTTTTTATCAGGTATAAAATAATATCATCTGCAAATAAAGGCAGGTTTTCATGACTACCATACCAATTATATCCTTGAATTTCTGACTCCCTTTTTTTTTTTTTTTTTTTTTGCCAATGGTTCTATGTTGTGTCTTTCGGCTTATCCCGGTTAGGGGTCGCCACAGCGGAACTCCGGTCCGCTAATGTTTGGTAGTGGATTTTTGCATGCCGAGTTACCAGCCCTGATGCACAACCTTCAACGAAGGCACGCTCATTCACGCATGCCTCCACACAGAAGACGCTCTAGCTGAGAATCGAACGGGACAACGTCTTGCTGTGAGGCAACAACGCTACCGCAGCACCACTACCGCGGGTGCCAATGGTTCTATATATAATGAAAATAACAAAGGGGAAATAGAACACCCCTGCCTGGTTCCTTTGCTCAAAACAGAACGTATCAGACAAGAACCCACTCACTTTAATTTTTGCCTCTGATCCCTCACTATATCCTCCTAATCAACCTTATAATCTTATCAAGGAATACAAATGCTGCCACTGCCTTACTCAAAAATCACAGCTTACTCTGTTAAATGATTTCTCTGCATCAAAGCCTAACAACAACAGTGGAATATTCCTATATTCTGCTTCCCTCTGAATCATCATTGTTCTATTAATAGTAAGAATGAAAGCAAGCAGAGGCAAAGCTCCAGTTTCTTCAGCTGATTTATTACAAAACACAAGTGCTTTCACCACAAGGCTTCTTCAGGTGTATAAAAACAGTACTCAACACACACATGCTTATACTGAGCATTAACTAGTCACATGATTAAAAAGAAAAAACTCTTAAAGGCACAAAGAACAACTGTTCAGCCCACAATAAAATGCATGATAAAATATGTGTAAACTTCATTACATAAAAACTGCAATTCATAAAAGCAATAATACAAAAAGATACATATACAAGTACATACATACCACATAAGTGTAACAGATTCTACCTACGTAATGGTCTATTTTTCAAGATGGGTCTCAATGGTACATGGTCATTAAGACCATGTCCTGTGCTGGCTCTTAATCTCACGATCCATTTCACCTCCAGATTCTCAGTTTGAACTCTGGTATCACCACCCCTCAAGTTCTCATAACATTTACCTAATACCATAAATTTAGAGGTGTGTTGATCATTAGTTTCTTTAATATGTTTTGCTAGAGCACTGAACACACTACCCTTCTTAATATGGTATAGGTGTTCCCTGATCCTACCCCTTAATAATCTATCGGTCTTTCCCACATATAATTTACTGCATACTTTGCAAGTGGCAAGGTAAACCACATGTGAAGTATCACACTTTGCACTGGTTCTTAGTGTATAAGTTACACCAGTATCTGGATGTAAAAACTACATATCTTGATTTATAAATTTACAGAACTGGCACCTAGTGCATGGTTTAGTCCCTGGTATATCCTCACTCCTGATTTGATCTATGGGATTACAAAGTCGTCGCCTTAGCGACTTCTTATTTTTAAAAGTAAACTGTGGGCGTATTCCTATCAGGTTACTAACTTTTTTATCAGATGTCAAGATATTCCAATGCTTGCCTATGATGTCGGTAATATCTTATATTTCTAGAATAGCTAAAACACATTTTAAGTGGTTGTGAGATTTGTTTCTGTTGACCACCGTTGCATATATCACTCCCTACCTGTTCAGAGAAATAGGGCTTGGCTCTACTATGTCTAGAGTTTCTCACTGTCCTAATACTTTGCTTGACAAGTTTCTGGTCATAACCCCTCTCTGTTAGTTCTATGTCTATCTTGTCTAGTTGTTCCATAAAATCCGTTTCTCTAGCATTCAATCTAAAGGCCCTGTAAGCTTGATTCTGTGCAACATTCCGCAAAATGTATTGAGGGTGCATGCTATCTTTTCTCAGTAAACTGTTCACATGACATCCCTTTCTAAACATTTTAGTGCTCAGTGCACCATTAAGTTCTTGTATAACAGAGACATCTAGAAAACTAACATCAGTGTATGACCAGTTCATGGTGAATTTAAGGAAATGTGTTGAAGCACTGATATAATCTACAAACATCATTAGCTGTTCTATTGAACCCCCATAAAAGGAAGAGGTCATCTACAAACCTGCGAAAAAATAATATATCATCTTTAAAGTCACCCGCGACCAGATTATCTTGTTCCCATTTCGATATTACAGCATTTGCGTAACTGTTAGCACATGATGTTCCCATGGCTACCCCATTGCATTGCCAACAGACCTTATCCCTGAACGTGAATACATTATTCTCCAGTACCAGACCTAGTAATAACTGTATTAGGTCCACCATATCTCTGTCATACTCCCTGGTTTCAAACATTAACTGAGTTACACTATTAATCCCAAAGTCATTTGGAATAACAGTAAAAAGTGACACCACATCAAGGGTAACTAACAGCATTTGTTGTTTGCAGGCTTGCTGTTCTCTTTCACATGCAAATCTATATAAGTTTCTCACAAAATGTTCAGTGTCATTCAAGATATAGTCTGACTGTTTAATAAGATTCCTAAGGAATTATAAATGGGTCTATATGAAGCTGGATCTGATGAGTCTTTACCATCTTTAGGTATTACAGCCATCAATCACTTTCTTCCAGGATGTTGGTGCTGCTCTTACTTTTAAAATACTGTTAAAAGCTTTACAGATCTTTAAAAAAATTTTCCATCTTAGCTTCCAAACTTTCTGGGGTTTTCCTGAGGATTGGTTATACATCACCATTTTTATCTCATCTCCTTCTAACCTGTTAGTACCTCTAAACTTGGCATACTTAAATTCTTCCATAGACATTTCCATTTGCACTGTTTCTTGATTTCCATATTTCTCTGGTTTACACAAATTTTCATAAAATTTCCGAAATATTTCTAATACCTCTACAGGATCTCTGTTTATCTTCCTTGTTATAGGCTCCCTAAGCTTGTTAAGAGCCTTTTCTGCTACTTGAGTCATTGTGCTAAAAATGTTGTGCTCTGGAGTTATTAAACAGTTATTTAACAACAGCCTTTCCAAATTCATGCATATTATCAAAGTAATCCCTTATTTTCTGTTTAGCATTCTGCAATTGCTCCTCTTCTTGTTCTGTGAAATTCCCCCTATTCTGCAATACTTTAACCTTTGTCAGTCCTTCTAAATGGTTCTTGTTACTTCTTAACCATATTTTTCCGTCCTATTTTTAAACTCCCCTTTAATTTTATCGCACTCCCTAGCTATATTTTCAGAACAAATGTTTATCTTCCTTAATAACTCCCAAATAATTTCCACTACCCATTCTTGGAATAGCTCTCTTTTTAACAGATAGAAAGTGTCAGTGTCTCAATTTTATTTCATTACCTTGCATTTTTATTTTACTTATTAGTGGCATATAAGCTGAAATAGCTATTGGATACATATCAAAACTTTCAATAACCTAGTAATCTTTTATGATCCTATGATTAAATGAACATGTTCTTTTGAAATATAATTTCTGTCTAGACTAGCAAAGTTTTTGTACCTTGGGGAATAACATGTAAATTCAGTCTGAACTTCTACTACTGAATTCACATCTTCCATGCAAATATTTTCACGAACTTCTTCAAACCTCTACCCTCTTTTGTTATATTTTCCCTTCTGAGGCCCCAGATATACCCTCACTGCTGCAAATCAAATTCCAGCTCCCATCTACAAGTAATATTCCCATCTGAAAGCTAATTATTTCACCCAAAATTTTCTTAAAGTCCATTACAGCAGGTTTTAAGTGGAATATAAATATATGCCAGTGTAATCATCCTCCCTTGCCAGTAGTCCCTTAGTGCTACAAATCTACCATTATCTTTTTTCCTCTTCTATCACTATTGGAACTTCGCTTGCGTTTAATATAAGTTCTCCCATTTTCCTTTGTCCCAGATATTCCAATTAATAACCATCCTGAAATCCTTTCTTTATCAAATTCACATGCTCATTTCTTTCCAAATGTGCCTCCTGTAGCATAGCTATTTGCACGCTTCATTTTTTAATACAGTTCACTACTCTTTCTTTTTTGTATATATCTGTGAGACCGTTCATATAAGATAATATAGAAAGTGTCATTATGTCAAGGCTCTAGGTTAGTGGCGCTGCATGATACCTCTGAGATCATCCACATGCAACTAACATTGGGCAAATCTGCAATGCAAATTGTGGCCTGCTGCAGATCACCTTCCATGACCCAGGACCACCACTCCACCTTTCTGGAGACACTGGAAAACATGAAGGTCCTACCGAACACCCTGATATTGGGCGATTTCAATTACCCTACCATTAACTGGGAAAACTACTAGAGTACAAACTCCCAGGCCCAGCGCTTCCTGGAATTCATCAACTCAAATGCCCTAGATCAGCTGGTAAACTCCCCTACCAGAGGTGAAAACATACTGGACCTGGTCATCACCAACATGGGCAACAGGTGTTCCATACCGGAGGTCAACCCGTCACTGGTCAGATCACACCATAAACTAATCACTCTAGATGTCCACACCCCACCTCCACCCCCAACTAAGGAAACCACACTAAAAATTTCTAAAGCAAACTTCACCTAACTTAAGACAGAGGTGGTAAGTTTCACAGCCCCCACGCTAAAGGAGAATGTTTTCCAAGATGCAGAAACCTTTACAAATGCACTCTATGAGCACCTACAAGGATGTATGGATCGTGCCATCCCTAGCGAAACAAAGACTCACTCCTCTAAGAGAAGGAAACCACTCTCGTGGACCCCTGCCATAAACAGGCTATATAATAGAAGGAGGAAACTAGTTCAGAAAAAAAGCAAATACCAAGAAGGAAAGACATCCCTGATCAGTATCAGTAAGAAACTAAGGTCCCTCATAAAATCATCCAAGGCTAACTTCGAAAGAAAATTAGCCAAGGATTCAAAAAAGATAACCACAAAGCTTTCTTTAGCTATGTTAAGAATCTAAGTGGCAACTCATGGATATGCACTGAACTATTGCAAAATAGCACTAAATATACTGAACCTACTGATATTGCCAACATCCTGGCAGATAGATTCAGTGCAGACTTCACCCCCCCTCTCACCCCCAAAAGGGCCCACAACAATACCGGAAAAGTGTAGTGTCCCAGAAATCAGATGCACAGGTGAAAACAGCCCATTCAATAGCCAAAAACACAGCGTCAATGGGGCCAGATGGTGTCCTAGGCTGTGTCTTGCATGAACTACAGAACGAACTAGCCCCCACCTAAACACGCTATTCAACCTCAATCTCTCCACAGGCTACGTGCCCACAGAATGGGGCACAGCAAAGGTTATTCCTCTCCACAAAGGAGGGGCCACAACTGACCCTTGTAACTATCGCCCCATAAGCCTGACTAGCCTGGTCTGCAAGGCTATGGAGCGCATCATCATGGAACTTAACAAAGACATTGGGAACCTCCAAACACTTGACCCGACCCAGTATGGCTTTGTTAACGGCATATCATGCCTACTAAACCTGGTTAACTTCTTCAAGACAGTCACCAAGGCCATAGACGAGGGAAAGGTGGTTCACACAGCCTACCTTGACCTCGCCAAGGCTTTTGACACTATTCCCCACTCGGGTATTACAGAAAAACACACCAGCCTGAACATAAACCCTTATGTCACGAGATGGGTTTCCAACTGGCTTACAGACAGAACTCACATGGTAAGAATAGTGGGCTCCAAGTCAGACTCTAAACCAGTCAAAAATGGTGTCCTGCAAGGCTCGGTCCTGGGACCCCTACTGTTCGGCATATACTTCTCAGAAGTACAGGCAAACACAGGAGGACTATGGCTAACCAAGTTCGCCAATGACTGCAAACTGGGAGCCATAACTGACTCTCCATCTGACACGGACATCCTCCAAAAGGGCCTTACTGAGACGGACATCTGGTGTCAAAGTCATGGCCTCAAATTAAATGCCAAAAAATGCACAGTCATCCCATTTGGAAAAAAACAAAACACCCACAAATTACCACATAGGTGGCAGCCCCCTTAATACAGAAGAGGAAATAAGAGATCTGGGGACCCAGGTAGATTGTCAAAGGAGAGATTACTATCATATTGCCAAAGTAGTTGGGAAATCCTTCTATGTGGCCCATCTAATTACTAAAGGGTTCGCATCTAGAAATAAAGAGGTCTACTCATCAGACCCATCATAGAGTACAATGCCCCATTTGGGATGTACCTCATAAGACACTTCCAACAGCTGGAAAGACCACAAAAGTACGTCCCCAAGAGGATTACTGGCCTCAAACATATGTCCTATGCAGCCCAACTGAAAAAACTCCGGCTGTACTCAGTGGCATATCGCTTACTCAGAGGCGATCTCTGCCTGACTTACAAAGCCATGTCCAACTCAGAATTGATGGACATGCTCCACCCAAAGAAATCCAAGTCAATGCGAGCCACACGCTCTAGTGAGCTAAACCTCACCACAACAATAAATAGAACAGGCTGGATGGATAGATTCCTGTCACAGAGACTCCCCATGCTTTGGAATAAAATTCCAAACTACATTAGGCAAAGCCCCTCACTAGCACTCTTCAAGAGAAATCTTGACAAGTGGATGGGTAACAGAAAATACACCCCTGGGATCACTTCATTGGCTCTGCTTGACAGAGGATCAGTTAATTAATCAATGGGGTGGCAAAAGCCGACACACTCTCGCTAGGCTTATAAATGTCCTCGGGCAGATAGGTACTAGGCTATGTTAAGAAGTTATTATTCTCACCGGTTATGCATAACAGCTTTTTTTTTTTTAAATGTCTTCTTTCAGCTTTTGTGTTACATGCATACACTAATGTTTGCCAGGTTGATCTTTTAGCTATTTCTTGTCATATCCATTTGAATTTATGTCACATCTTAAAAAATGTTTTATTTTAATGAAATCCCTCAAACAAAAACACCCCTGGAACACTCCTAAAACCTATTAACTTAAAACTAACACACAAAACTATGTACATATTCAAATACTGAAGTTTAACTCACCCAATACGAACAATTGTCCCAGACTGACAGCCACACTGACAGACTTGGAGTAACCTATGAGGGAAAGGCAGTCCATTCAGCCTACCTTGACCTTGCAAAGGCTTTCGACACAATACCCCACTCGGGTATTGTAGAAAAACTTACCAGCTTAAATGTAAACCCATATGTCACAAGATGGGTTGCAAACTGGCTTAAGGACAGAACCCACAGGGTTAGAGTTGCTGGCGCTATGTCAGACTCCAAGCCGGTCACAAGCGGTGTCCCACAGGGCTCGGTCCTTGGCCCCCTGTTGTTCGGCATCTACTTCTCAGAAGTACAGGCCAACATGGGAGGACTTTGGCTGACAACGTTTGCAGACGACTGCAAACTGGGCGCCATAGTGGAAAGTGCATCGGACACGGATATCCTTCAGAAGGGACTCACGGAAACAGATAGCTGGTGCCAGAGCCATGGCCTGAAGTTAAACACCAAAAATGTATAGTCATACCCTTCGGGAAAAACAAGGTAACCCCAAGCTACCATATAGGTGGCAATCCACTAAGCACAGAAGAGGTTATCAGGGACCTGGGGACCCAGGTTGACAGTGGCCTTTCTTTTGACACTCACGTTGCTAAAGTGGTTAGAAAGACCTTCTACATTGCCCACCTGATCATGAAGGGATTCACATCCAGATCTAGTGAGGTCATTGTTCCCTGTACTCTTCACTTATCAGACCAATGATCGAGTACAATGCCCCATTCGGGATGTATCTCACCAGACATCTGCAGCAATTGGAGAGACCCCAAAAGTTCCTCACCAAAAGGATAAAGGGACTCCAAAATCTGTCATATGCTGCCAGATTGAAGAAACTCCAGCTCTATTCAGTCGCATACTGTCTGCTCAGAGGTGACATGTGCCTGACATACAAGGCCATGTCCAACCCGGAATTAATGGACATGCTCCACCTCAAAAAATCCAAATCCACCAAAACCACTAGAGCAAGCGACTTAAACCTTAGCACGGATATAAATAGGACGTGTTGGAGGGATAGATTTATCACTCAGAGACTCCCTATGCTGTGGAATAAAATCCCGGTCCATGTCAGGCAGAGCACCTCGCTGGCTCTGTTCAAGAGAAATCTTGACCTGTGGATGGGAGATCGTAGGTTTACCCCGGGAATCATCTCTGTGTCACTGCTGGATAGAGGCACAACAAACTAATGGGCACAGTATTTTTTCATATAAGGGGTGGCGTAAGCCACAAAACTTTGGGCTAGGCTTATAAATGCCTTAGGGCAGATAGCCTAGTATAAACCTATGAACCTATGAACCTATGCGGAAGGTTATCCATGCTAAGACACATGGTACAGTCTGTGCTTCTACTTCCACTAAGTGCTAACTGCTTTTGTCTTATCCTTGTTTTTCTAATCTGGAAGAAGAATAAATACTTGAATGCTCTCAAGAAACATTATCTCCTAGCCATTGAAAGAAAGAAATATTTTGTTTTTATTGCCCCTTTTCAGATTGTCTCCATAGAGACACGAGAGCCAGATACACAATTGCCTCTATTTCACTCTTCTTCTGCCTGGGTACAGGGAGTAATTATTTTCCACACTCTGTCTCCCACTTTGAGTACTTTGTCCTTCTGTCACAGTTTTGTCTCATTTATTTGCTACAAGAAAACTTTTTGTTATATTCACTGTGCTTTTTTATTTATTTGCTTCCCCTCAAAATGTGTTACTAGATCAAGCCAAGGGCCTTAATCCAGTCATTCCCCTCAGCAAGAGTAAGAAAAAAAATATAATTTTTTTCTTGTATCATGCTCTTTTGTACAGACTTTTCTTCTCTTTTTTACATAGCAACGCCTACATTTCTTAAAACAGAACAAGAAGAAAAAAAGAGAAAAAAAATACAGGGGCATCTGTTAACTTTAATATCCCTATTACACTTGGAAATAAATAAGAACGCTTTACATTATAGCATGCAGGTTATGTCATGCATTATAAAAATACTACTGTTGAGCAAAAAACTTTCCCCCGGATTCTCTATTCCCTGCAGGGTGTGCATGATTAGTGCAGGAGCTCTGTCAGGCAATATGTCTGCCGTGCGATCCAGGAACAGCCTGCAGGGGTGTGCATGAGAGCTCCTGCACTAATCATGCACAAACTAAACCCTGGTATGCATGTGAAATCCATGCAAATGAGGTGATTTTGCAATCCAGGAAGCTTGCAATAGTCCGTGCAAGATGAGTGCTATCTGCAGAAATGTACTCTGTTAGTAACGGAGTACATTTCTGCAAAATCCGAAATGGAGCTATGATAGCTGGGTGCAAGACTAGGCTAGAGGTGACATCATGAGGGGGTGTCAGGCATACTGTAAGCAGATTGGAGCCTTGTGGCTCGGGATTGCTTCTAGCTTAGCTGTGCTAAGCTGGGGGGGGTGTCTAAACCTGCCTAGCACTCTTTACAAAGCTTAAGTGGGGGTGCGCGCTGCGCACCAGGTTTTAAAGGAAGAAAAAAATGTTAAACCAGGATATAGCAGCAGTGTGCACATTTCAGCACTCTGTTTGCACAGCGCGCACACAAGCTTAAACAGGAAGGCGATGGGAAGGGAAAACAGTAGTAGGAAGTTAATCAAGAAGAACTAGCTTAGCTGGCAGGTGAAATGTATCAGAATCAGTCAATTACACAGACAGATCAGCCCAGCCCAGAACACTACTATAAACTAAGCAAACACCTTAAGGGCTGCAGCAGGCAACATAGAACAACATGTGCAAGAGGCTGAGGGTGGTGAAGATGTGAATGCTGCGAAACAACCCACAGTGAGGAGACAGAGAAGAGTGTACAGATCCAGGGTAACCTACCAGGTGCTACATGAGCTGGAGATATTGGAATGCTATAGGGTGGACAGAGACCTCCTACAGCAAATTGTTGAGCTGTGTCGGCCACAAATGACACACCAAACTGGCCAAGGGGAACCCATCCCAGTGGATACCAAGGCATGTGTAGGCCTAGATATACTAGCCACAGGTACTTCCCAAAGCACAACTGGGGATATCATGTGGATCTCACAGGCATCAGCATCCAGAGTATTCCACCAGTTCCTGGATGCCATGTCAGCACATGCCAGTGAGCACGTATATTTCCTCAACACATGTAAGGTGTTGACCAGCAATATGCGTCTCTTCCACTAAAAAGCTAAATACCCTGGGTTAGTGGGTGCTATAGACTGCACGCACATACGCATCAAAGCACCACCCAGTGAGCAGGGTAGGGCCTACATTAACCGCAGGGGCATCCCCCTCCATCAACTGCCAGGTCGTATGTGATGCCCAGGGCATTATAATGAATGTGTGTGCTGGCTGCCCTGGAAGCTATGACGATACACACATATGGCATCTGGTGCAGCTGTACCAGAGATTTGCCAATGTGGACCTCCTACGGTCACCTAGTGGGGGATGCTGGGTACACACTGGAGCCGTGGCTGATGACACCCATCAGAAATGCACACACACCTGAACAACAATGCACACACCTGAACAACAATGCCATAATGAGGCACACATACAGGCCAGACATATAATAGAGCATTTGTTTGGGATGCTCAGGTCACGGTTCTGGTGTCTGGACACATCTGGTGGAGCCTTGCATTATTCACCAACTACATGTACCCAAACTGTTATGGTATGTGCTATGCTACACAATATGATCCTGCAGAAACAGCTGCAGCAGGAACAGCATGGGGCAGGGCCACACAGCCCCCCACCAATGCCAAGGCCTGCACAGACACACAGTGACTCAGAGGAGGAACAACCTGACCCTGCTCCAGTAGGCAGAAGGAGGCATGCCCAGTATGCCCTGGCTTTGGCAAAGAGGCAATGCATAACACATGCACTGACACAGTAGGGACTCAGGGAATGACACCTCTGTCTCTGACTCGCACATACAGTAAAAGGGATGCCAAACATGACACTACCTGTGCTCAACCATGTATAGGGAGTGAACTATGTGCATCTGACACAGGAAGCCCTCCAGCACCATCCGCAAGGCTGGTACACCCTCAAGGTAAGTCAATCAACCTACCAATTACCAAATGGAGTAGAATGTGTTGTTACCTGTAGCTATGGTATGGATGTGAGCATGCAAGGGAATTGGGTGACTGAATGTTATGGCAGCACACAGTAGACACCCATAGTGGCACCATGACATATGTAACACATACTGGAGTCACCATAGTAGCCAGTACTAGACAGGGTGACAAATCCCACTGCAGGAAATGGGCTGAGCAACATGTGTGTCCATAAGACCCAAATATGGCAGTCAGGAAGGTTCACAACCAACAACAGTCTCAGCCAGCAGGACAGGTGTACACAAACCCAAACAGAGCCTGTGCCATGGCCCCAGAATGATGGCTATGGTTAAACTCGCCCCCCCGGCCTACACAGACAGACCACAGCAGGGCAGGCAGTGGGATATTAGTTCTGAAGGGCAGGAAGTCACACAATAATATATAGGGTAACCTAAGGCACGATCTGTAGTACACTACTATGCCGATAGTCAGCATGATAGTTAGCAATACAGAATGAAATGGAGTACCTGACATACCAGTACAGTCAGTCATAGCAAATGTGTACAAGTATCACGTGTGTTCCCCACATCCTACATAGTAATGTAATAACAGTCAGGTGTGCCCCCCCAACCCTATGTAGAAACAGTCAGGTGTGCCCCCCCCCCACTATGCAGAAATGTAGTAACAGTCAAAGCCAAATGATCGATGGATACCCTGCAGAGACAGCATGCTACCTGTTGGTGTACAACACAAAGATCAGCACTACAGCACAAACTACCTGGACACGATCCACAAATACAATACAGATGGCCATACTGGGCATGCTCACACACTTAGAGAAATGAAGACAATGTCAGTCCACAACATACTGAAAGGTAATATTGGGCATGCTCACACACAAACACATGAAGGCTATGACTGCAAACACCAGTGGACCAGACATATCTGGCAGCTGCAGTTGTTAGTGTAGACATTTGTCAGTATGCACCACTCATGCCTTGCCACACAGTGGATAGGAATACAGACATATATGTCAGAACAACACACTAATATATGCCAAAGGTAGATGTACATAGATGCATGGAAGAGGGTCATTGTGACAAGGAGCCATCCAGGCCTGTCCCACCCAGCACACAGCCAAAGGGCCCCAAACACATGAGGTGCAGATGTCACGCACTGCAGATACTAGCCACCAGTATCTATCAGCATTACAGACTATGTGGTGCACATGCCAGCTGTCCAACATGACTGTACAAGGAAGTAGTCATCCAGTAGCTCTATACATATACCTGTGACATATGACCCTGTGTGTCCCCATAGCCCTACTATGACAAGCCTGCTGAGGTCATCCAATGTGAAATACACCTTTGGGAGACCTGTAGCCCAGTAACCTCTGTAGCGCGTCCTGTAACAGCGTACTGCTGTAGTGCGATAAAGTACTTAGGTAGGTGTTCTAACCCCAGACCTGGCAACTGTATGTGTGTGTGTGTGTGTGTGTGTGTGTGTGTGTGTGTGTGTGTGTCTCTGATTGAGTAGAGAACAATGCTTTTTAGAGTACTCACACTCCTTACAAGTCACATACTCAACTTTGGCAAGGCTGCTGATGTCACCCACCTAGAAATACACCTCTGTGAAGGTTGTAGTCCAGTAATCTCCGTAACATGTCCTGTAACTGCGTACTGCTGTAGTGTGATAAAGTAGGTAGGTGTTCTAACCCCAGACCTGGCAAGTGTGTGTGTGTGTGTGTGTGTGTGTGTGTGTGTGTGTGTGTGTCCGTCTATCTCTGACTGAGTAAAAGGCAATGCTTTTTGGGTACTCACACTCCTTACAATTAATATACTCAATTTTGGCAAGGCTGCTGATGTCACCCACCTAGAAATACACCTCTGGGAACATTGTAGCCCAGAAATCTCTGTAGCGCATCCAGTAACTGCGTACTGCTGGAGTGTGATTTAGAACTGTGGTAGGGTTCCATCCCCAACCATGGCAGTTCTGGATGTTTTGTGTGTGTTTCAATGTCTGTGTACAGAGCAATGCATTATAGGCTAGTCACCCGCAGTACATTTGAAGTGCCCTACTTTGGCAATCCTGCCGATGTCATTCCTTGTGAAATACACCTTTGGGGAAGGAGTTCTCTAGTAATCCCCGTGGTGTGTCCTATAAAGTACAGTTGTATACACTTACCATAAATGTAGATGTTCAAGTGTATTCACTGTTGCAGTCATTACATTTGAGTTATCTGCCTGCAGGTAGCCCTCAGCTGGGCTGAATATCAAAGTCTTGAATTCCTGCGTCAGATGCTGTCTCTTCTTCCATGACGTCCGATTGTCGGGGGTATAAAACATGCAGCCGATGCCATTACATCAGTTTTTCTTGCCCCAGATGTCGGGTGCCCCCACAATTGGAAGCAATTATATGATATGTTACACCTCCATCCAAAAGCAAACACACCAGAAAGCTTAAAACAAGAAACAAAGGTAGAGCCAAGAGAAGTCAGGGGGCTGGAAGGAGGGTAACATGGACTACAACAGTGAATACACTCAAACATCTACATTTATGGTAAGTGTACACAACTGTACTATGTTCTTCATGTTTCACTGTTGCAGTCATTACATTTGGGTTGATTCCCAAACCTAAGGAAGGGAGGATGAAGTTAATGAGCATTAGGGCCAGTTATTAAGCCCTGCAAGACTACAGTGGCAAAACTAGCTATGGAGTTAGAAAAAATGGGCATGTGGTAATGCTTGGTGAAGGTATGTACAGAGCTCCAGGTAGCAGCTTCTAGGATGTCCCTGGTAGGGACTCCTCTGAGAAATGCTGTAGAGGTAGATGCAGACCTGGTGGAATGTGATCTTATCCCCTGTGGGGCAGGTTTTCCATGGTGCTTATAGCAAAAATGAATGCAATGGGCTATCCATTTAGAAATAGTTTGCTTTGAAATATCCTTCCCCTTTGCCCCTGCAGCAAAGCCAACCAGCAGCTGTTCAGATTTTCAGAGAGGCTTAGTCCTGTCCAAATAAAATCTAAGTTGTCTGCGCACGTCCCATTCTCCTTTGCTTTGTGGATTAGGGAAAATGTAGGCAAATGAATGGACTGATTTAGGACCACACTAGACACCACCTTGGGCATAAAGGAAGGATTGGTCCTGAGAGAAACCCTGTCTGCATGGAATATAATGAAGGGCTCCACTGCCATGAGGGCCTGTAATTCAGACACTCTTCTTGCTGAAGTGATGGCTAGATGGAAGGCTGCTTTCCAAGAAAGGAATTTCAACTCTGCAGTTGCAGCTGGTTCAAATGGAGGGAGAGTGAGCTTTTCCAATACAAAGTTATGGTCCCAGGCTAGAGTAGGGGCTCGCCTGGGGGGGGGTCTTAAATTTTTAGCCCCTCTGAGGAATTGCTTTAGCTGGGAGTGACAGAAGAGGGGAGGTTCAGTATTATAATGTGCTGAAATGGCAGAGGCATGAATTTTAATTGACGACAAGGATAGGCCCTTGTGGAGCATTTCTGTTAAGTACTGAAGAATATGAGATAAGCTGGGCACCGTTGTGCCCATCTCCTGAGTCTGGCTCCAGGAACAGTATCTTTTCCACTTTTCAGCATAGGATTTTCTAGTACTAGACCTCCTTGCTTCCAGAATGACATCTAGCACCTGCTTACTGAGGGATGCTATTGGAGAGCTGAAGGAATTATCCAGGCTGCAAGGTTCAGGGTTTGAAACGGAGGGTGCAGAATCTGGCCCGCCTGCTGGGACAGCAGTGAAGGTTCTGAGGTAGGTGTCATGGCTCCAGCAGTACCATACTGTGCAAGAGGGAGTACCAGTGCTGGCGAGGCCAGTCTGGTGTAATCAGTATTGTCCTTGGCTTGTCCTGTTTGATCTTTAGCAGAACCTTCGAGAGGAGAGGCAGAGGGGAAAAGGCATAAACCGAGAGGCTTTCCCAGGTAAAGGACAGGTCATCCACTTTCCAAGCTTGATTGTGGGGAGTCCTTGTGCAGAATTCGTCCAATTGGTATTTCTGAGGGGAGGCAAACAGGTCTATCTCTGGAGTCCCCCATTTGTTCCGCACGAGGTTGAATATTTTTGGTTCCAGTTTCCATTCGTGTGGGTCCATGACATTTCTGCTTAGGTCATCTGCCAGTGAATTTAGCTTGCCTGGCAGGAACTGAGCTTGTAGGTGCACTTGGTAGCTCAAGGCTGTGTTCCACAGAGCCATGGCTAGTCTGCAGAGAGGTTGCAAGTGGGTTCCTCCCTGCTTATGTACCACATAACTGTGGTGCTGTCTGTCTTTATCAATAATTGTCCTGGAAGGATGTTGTCTTTGAAGGTTGTCAGGGAATTCTGTACTGCTAACATTTCTTTCTGGTTGATATGCAGGTGCATCTGACTCAGGTTCCATTTGCCCTGAATGCACTGCCCTGCCAGGTGAGCCCCCCCATGCATAGTCTGATGCATCTGTTGTTAGAGTTTGGGCGGTAGGGGGTAGAGTGAAAGGGAGCCCCTTGTTGTGGTAGCAGGCCTCTGCCCACCAAAGGAACTAGGTCTTTATACAAGAAATGACAGGAATCATTGATTCGAGGTCCTGAGGATGTTGACACCATGGGCTTTTTAGATACCATTGTAGTTTCCTCATATGCAGTCTTGCATATGGAATTAGTAGAATGCAAGAGGTCATGAACCCCAGGGCTTGCAAAATTTTCCTTGCAGATAGCTGGGTCTTTGTGGCCAGTAGTTTGAAGCAAGTTGTCAAATACCTTTGTTTCTCTGGTGTGAGATAAGCCATCTGGGAAGTTGTGTTCAAGCTTGCTCCCAGGAATACAATCTCTTGGCAGGGTACAAGGCGAGATTTATTTTCATTTATGGTGTACCCCAGTGAGGTTAGAAGTTTCTTTATGAATGCCAGATGTTTTAATAGCAAGCCCTGGCTTTCTGCCTGAATCAGACAATAGTTAAGGTATGGGTATATTTGAATATTTCTCTGCCTGCAAAATGCAATGGCTGGAGTTAGACACTTTGTGAATACCCTTGGCACAGCAGATAAGCCAAAGGGAAGTCCAGAAAACTGATAGTGCATGGAACCTGCCCTGAAGCGTAGGTATTTCCTGCAAGATTCCCTTATTGGAATGTGCCGGTAAGCTTCCTTCAAGTTTAAGGTTGCCAACCAGGCATCTTTACATAGCATAGGAAGCAGCTGTTGAAGTGTTAGCATTCTGAATTTTGGGATTACCAAAAAGGTGTTGAGAATAGAGAGGTCCAGGATAGGACGCCAGGACCTGTCTTTTCTGAGTACCGGGAAAAGTCGTGAATAAAAACCTTGTCCCCTTTCTTCTGCTGGGACAGGTTGAATAGCCCAGATACTTAGAAGAGAGAGAACCTGCTGTTGAGCTTCTACCTACTGATTTGGGGTAGGTCTGGCCAACCGTTTGGGGTTGGTAGGGTGTGGAATTGGAATCTGTATCCTTGGAAAACTATATTTAAAACCCATTTGTCCTGAGTAATGAATTCCCAGTTTTTTTGCATGCAGGGGGAGCTTTCCTCCTAAGGGAGCAAGCAGTTGAGCAGGGCTTGGAAGGGTTAAGGTTGTCATTGTGACATTTTTCTGTAGGGGGTGTCTTACTACTTCCCGCTTTGGAAGTGAGAGCCCTCCACAGCTTAGGCCTGTGCATAGCCTGAGACTGTAAACTAGGTGGTCTGCTGTTCCTGGGTTTGGACTGAGAAGGCCTGGAAGAGACTGGAAAGGACCAATTCTTTGAAAACCAATGCCTACAAAATCTGGGAGGCTGTACTTGCAGGAAATCTTTTAACAGTTTGCATAGATTTAACTTTTTCCTCCATCTTTTTGAGGACTTCTTCTGCTTTGTTGCCAAACAGGCAGTCTTGGTTTAAGGGAGCATCCAGTAATTTAGCTTTGACATGATCTGGCAAGATTTGTTCCTTAAGCCAAGCATGCCTTCTAAGTACAGACCCAGTGACAGCAGCCCTGCAAGATGCTTCTAAACAGACAAACCACATTACAAAGTATGTTTACCAACTTGTTCAGCAGAATGCATTAAATCCTGTAATTCTTTGTGTTCAGCACAGTCAGGTACCAACGTCATTTTCTGTTTAAGTAGTCTCATAACATGCTGCTGGTACTTTAACATATGAAACTGGCAGTTTAAAGCCCCAATAGCCAAAGAAGCAGAAGTGTATACCTTCTTACCCCATCTCTCCAGGGCTCTAGCATCTCTATCAGAAGGGGTAGGATTTTTGGCAGCAGTAGCCTTAATGCCCTTTGGTCCTTGGGAAATGGTCTCTGGATCCGGAGTAGGATTCTTGAACAGGAACTTATGAGAGTCAGGTACTCTGCAATACCTGTCAGGTTTTCTGGGAGCTGGAGGTAAAGTGTCTGGGGAAAGGCTTGATTCCAAGAAGGGATCACCTACAATGTCAGAACAGGAGGGATGGCTAAAGGCCTGTGTTGAGGAAGGAGTACAAATTCCCTAAGCCTCTTTTTGGAGACAGAGTAATCCTGGCTTTCCCAGCAGAAATGCTCCCTAAGAGTGTGCAAGGCTTCACCAAAAGAAAACTCTTCTGGAGGGGAAGCAGAGGGAATGGAATCCTCTGCATCAGAATCCTCATAGGTAGATAAGGGCAAATCCTGGTAATCAGAAGACACAGAAATATCAGAATCCTTATCAAAAGAATCAGAAGGAAAATCATTTCTAGGTCTCTTAGAGGGGGAAGGCTGGCTTCCCCTAATTAAAATAATAAGGTCTTCAGCCATTCTAAGCATTTGTTTTTTAGGCATATGGGCCTGACCATGCGGGTTTGGATGCCGGTTTTCTAGGTGTGGGTTGAGTTTTAGGCCTGGATGAAGAAAATGGCGTCGGTTTAAAATGCAAATCTGTAGGCCTGAATACACCCTCAGAAGCCGTTGCCTGCAGAGAGGCTCTGGACCCATCCAAGGTAGAGACATCCGCAGGTTCCATAGTCGAAGCATCTCGTGGCATACCGGACTCCAAATGGGTCTCAGTACAGGCCTGCGAATCTGAAGTGGTGGGTATCAGGGGCTGCAAAAACGCCTCACTGAGTACTGGCGAACTGGTGACTAGCTTAACGGAAATGTCGTTGGCAGTTTTGGACCTATGCGATCTGTCTCTGTCTTTATCCTTACATTTTTTCGGAATGGCTTATCGAAGCCATTTCTGGATAGTTATACCAAGTACCAAAGTAATTTGCTGCAAAAATAGACTGACTATGAATAATTCGGGGGTTGAATAAAGCACAAAACCGACAGCGAGGGACGTCGTGGTCTGGGCCTAAGCAAGGAATGCAGTACAAACGAAAATCTTTATGAGGTATTTGCTTTCCACAGGTAAGACAACTGTTAACTTTTACTGACATTGGTTAAGAGCAAGAAAAAGAATCCCCAATGGGATATTTAGCTTTTTTTGAAGACTTCGGTTCTGAAACTTGAAAATGAAAATTTCAGGAGTCGGCCGACCAGCACTTGGAACTGCTTCGGCTTCGGGCACCGCACGGCAAGAAAGACTGATGTAATGGCTTCGGCTGCATGTTTTATACCCCTGACGACCTGACATCATGGAAGAAGAGACAGCATCAGACGCAGGAATCCAAGACTTTGATATTCAGGCTGGCTGAGTGCTACCTGCAGGCAGATAACTCAAATGTAATGACTGCAACAGTGAAACATGAAGAACATCAGCTCCATGCTGTAGTGTGATATAGACCTCGGTCATGGGTTCTATACCCACATATGCCGGTTGTGGATGTTTTGTGTGTGCCTCACTGTTTGTGTAGGGAGCAATGCATTTTAGGCTACTCACTCGCAGTACATTTGAAATGCCCAACTTTGGTAATCCTGCTGATGTCATTCATTGTGAAATAGACCTTTGGGTAAGGAGTAGTCCAGTAATGTCCGTGGTGTGTACTATAACTGCGTTGCACTGTAGTGTAATAAACTAGTTAGGTAGGGGCTCTACTCCCACACATGACAGGTGTGTGGGTCTGTGTTTGTACCTTGTATCCTGTGTAGAGGTGGTTGTGAGTGTGTGACACCTGTGGCCAATGTGGAGCGGGTTTTTGCATATTTGTTATATGGTGGCCCTACGATATAGCACAATGTCAACCGTACTGGGATAACAGATGTAAAATAGCTGAGAGACTGGGGTGCAAAGCCATACCCATACATGTGACATCAAGGCCAGACAATCACAGTTAGCAACCCCAGTGTTACCCAGAGCAGACTCTCTACCCATGTCTCATACACACACATGCCTAGGTAAAACAATATGTGGGTAGTACACTGCATATTGGCCCCCGACTGTAACTATGGAGTAATAGCAGTGGGCTACAGAGGGCATGTCACCCTGCCCATCGGTCCAATATGCACGTACATGCAGACAGTGCACTTCCCCCATGTTCCCCAATGGACACCTGCACCACCTGTGGTGCCTTCACATGTGACCCACAATGGACATACCATGCCTGACAACATGCCCTGTATGGGCAGATGCCGCTGACAACAGAGAATGCTGTTAGCATGCTATCAGTATAGATGCAGGGTAAACCTGTTGCCCATTACCAGTATCTGCCACAGGTGGGCAAGACTGGCACATCTGATCATAATCTGTGCTCACAACATGTGTTAGACACCCCAGGTACAGTTCCACGTGTCACTGTACATGCATGTGAGAGGTGTGGCACATCCTAGACACCATCCATGTCAAGGAGTAAGGAACACATACATGGCAGGAGATGCACAGCACTGGCCACACACAATAGCCACCCAGGTGACTGGATGGGGGATACAATACCCACCTATGTGGGCAAATGCAGAAACGACAGCCCTGAGCCAAAATGCAGACCACTGTCATGTGGCCTGATGCCAAGGTATACCCATCACCTACCTTTGTAAAGCCTGCTGGCACAGTTGACCACCACACACCTGTGCAGACATGTACCCATGCATGTCAGTACTAGCACCCAGTGTGTTTGTGTGTTGTATGGTGTGTATGTCCACATCCACACTCACTACAACCCCCCTGGGCATACTGAAGCATGCTGTCTGATGTCTGACACCTACTCATAATCTTTGCCCATGCGACCCCCATATGACCCGTGTGGTGCATGTGATACCTGCACATTGATGCGTTGTGGCAATCCAACTAGTGATGAGTTGTACTCCTGGCCCTGCCAAGTATGTCAATGTGTGTGTGTCCCTGTGAGAGTGTGGCTGTGTTGATGGTGGCACCTGTTCATGCAGACAGGCACGTGTACGTCACCTACCATATATCTACTGTATCCCTGTTGCAGATGGCACTCACCATCACATATATGTTCTGAGTGCTCCACAGCAGGTAACCCATGTGGCGCATCCAATAACTGCATCAAACCGTGCTAGCACTACATAGTTGTCAGGGGTTTGATAACCTGTGCTGGTAGGTGTGTGACACAAACATGCTTCAGTTTTACTCTCCCACCCCTCCCTGACATTTATTTGCCTCTGTCTGCCTCCCCCATTCCCTCTCCGGTGGATGTGAAGACCCACACCTGCTTTGCTTATGTGTATTTTAAGGGATGCTCATGATCAGCTGATGGTCTCTACACGAATTGCAACCGTCCCCTAGCTGACTGCATGTGAAACAGCTGTGGTAACATTCCCATAGCCAATTGCATGGAAACACTCTCCAATATCTAGGAACATCAGGGTGGTGTTGGCCCTTTTCATTCACGGTGAGCAGGAACTAGATCTGTTGTTTGACAAACAGTATCTCAGATGGATTGGGGATGTACCTCTAACAACATACACTGTGGAAAGAGGGCAACAAACAGGAGGGGGATGTGCCTGACCTGACTACAGACTGTAAGTGCTGCTTTACTGCATTTGGAGTAATGTTGGTTTAACAGTGTTTGTCTGGATATGGCTGTCGTACTTGTCACAATACCTGCCATGTCAGTTCCATGTATATGAGGAATCCCCATCTGCAGGGTCATCTGCAGACTGGGCAGTGCTGTGCCTTTGGTTTCATGTGTTAGCCATGGAGCATCTATCTGTGGAATGCAGAAGGTAGTGTGAGGATTGCAGTCTGTAGATGGTGAAGGCCATGACAGTTACTGACTTCATATTCCCTCATAGGACATATGTTGCAACAAACCCAGTTACAATGGTAAATGTATGAGGTTATCACAGCAACATGTCTATACTGGCCCTGTTTATGTGCTGTCAGCCACACCTCTGTCAACCTTTGTACATATGTCGTGCATGAAGTGTTGCATATGTGCTGTACACCATAAATAGTGTCATCATATCTGATAACAAGCCAGTGATATATCCGATTGCTACACGTTATGTACAGTAGGGATTACATTTCATGGCATAACCTGGACATTCTGTGGATGTATGTACAGTACTGAGGTCTGTGTAGTGATGGTGAATGTCACCAGTGTGTATATTGTTAATATGTACTGTAGCCTGTGTACAGACTGTGGGAGATGTCATTCTTCTAGTTCCCCTTCTATCTGATGTTACCTGCTACCCCACTGTATGGTACCGTTTTGGCGTACATGTTTGTAGGGTCATACACACACACATGTCCCATACCACAGACAGCCATCAGTGTAGCAGCCCAGTATATGTAGGGTCATTCTGTGAGTGGCACATATGAGGATGGTGTAGAACAGATAGTCCATATACTGTAATATTATGCTAGCTTACCATATGTGGCTGTGTTCACATTGGTTGTGATTATGCATTCTTGCACAAGTGTATCTTACCCTGTGCTGTGACATGCCTGTTGAGCCTGCTATATTTGCAGGTACATGTGCATTCCCCTATAGGAGATGTAAGCCAGTGTTGAGCCAGTCTGCCTGTAGCCTGCACATGTGCAGATACTTGCCAGATGTACTGCTGCCGGGCCTCCCTTAACAGTCACGTATGTCAGACAGAGCAGTGGGATGCTGTACAGTTGTATGTCAATATCTAGCAGGTAGTATGTGTCCATGGCACTCCTGTACCAGCAGTCATTCTGTGTCAGGCCAGACAGGACTGTGTGAATGCAAAACCTATGGTGGCAAATGTATACCAGTCATTATGTGTTACACCCATCTACATAGCTGTCTACATCCATATTGTCAGGCCTGGTACACATGTTGTGCACTAAGGGATTACGTGTATACCTCTGGACTGTACAGGGTGTGCCCGAAGTTCCACATATATTGGTCAATATTTCTGCTGCACTCCACAGGGGCATTACATGCTACCAGCAGTACTTTACAATGATTTCCTTAGGATGTCTGTCAGTAGCCAATGGCAAACATGTTATAAGCAGATGTGCCCTGCCATACACCATGTCTGTGAAGACAATCCCAATGAGAGCAGCAATAGTCTACTAATATACCTGCTATACATACCTGACATACCCTTGCACTACGGATTTGGAACTATAGGGGCTGGGGTAGGGCTACATTCCATGTCAGGACATATGGTGGAAATATATGTACATATACTTATCCAGATAGCCATATATCTATGATTACACGTGTACTACTTCCAATTACCATGTCATGGCAACCACCCACTATAAATCTCTACAGCATATGGGTATGGTCCCTTTACATTTCCTGTGTGATGGACATCCTTCCTGTGTGTGGGCATCAGTGTTACAGACAGCAGGTAGCAATACCTCTTACGGGAGAAACTGCACACTCATGGCGGCCACATATTTGTAGGAGGATCAGGAACTACAGACAGACTGTGAGTAGAGTTGTGTTATGCTTTGTATAGTACTGGTGTTACAGGGTGTGTGTGTGTGTGTGTGTGTTTACATACTAGTTTACCTTGGAATGCAGTCTGTCTGCATAGCTCACTACTGTGGGCCTGTCCTCTTGCCTGACAGAGGTATGCCTATCATGTCTTGTCCGTCCACCACACAGGTCCTGTGTCAGATATTACACTGGCAGTGTGTGTGTTGAGTGCTATCAGTACATGGCTACATCCATTTCTGTTTCTAACCTCAATTCCCTGACTAAGGGTATGTTGCAGACTATCCTGCAACACCAGCAACTTGCTTAGTGTATGGCAACAGTGCTCCACATATGTGCTTGTGTTCCAGCCTCTGTCCTCCATCTACATACCAAGCTTTGCACATATGTCATGCTGTTGGGGGTTGTTCTGTAGTGGGCTGTGAGTATATCACAATGCCATTGCTGCCATTAGTCCACTGCTGTTGTATCCCCCACACATACAGTGGGACTGGGGCCATATATGTGTGGGCATCACCTACACAAAACATGTGTGTCCTTATGCACTCCAGCGGCCAGTGTATGTAACAGTGGTATACGGCCCTGTATTATTGAGTCTAGGTGGGGAGCACCATAAATGACCTAGGCTGTTACAAAATGTGGGGGTATAAGGGGTGAGCTGCCGCAAGGTATCTGGATGTACAGTACTGTATACTTCACCTATATTTTGTTTGATGGTGTGCTCGTGATGGTGTCAGTTATGCCTTGTCATGTAACAGTGACAACCCATGTGATCACATAACATCTTTACCACCTAATGAGTTTCTACAGAGTGTAGATAGAGGCTGCTGAACTACACACCTGCAGTATAAACTGTTGATTGTTAGGTATCCTGTGGCCCAGTCTGTGTTCACTATTGTACAATTTGAAGGGCTTGGCCTGGACAGCAGCAGCTGTGAACATTTCCAGACTACTGTATTAGTGTAACTGTTTCACAGTTGCAGTACTCTGTTTATATGGATGTCAGTATCTGAACAGCTATATGACATGGCATATAGAACTGTAATAGTACACAATGAAAGGTTTCCCATTTCTGCAAACCTGTGTGTGGTGTCTTTCTTATGACTTCTCTAAGGGTATGTGTTGCAGGCAACGATTGACATTTGTATGGGTAGCCCATACAGTGTCCAGTTGTTCAGGTGTTTTGTAGGCATAGTGGCTGTTCCATATTGTGTGCACCTTCTACACATGTATCTTACTGTACATATATCTGCGTGTGTATGTGTAGTCACATGTATATAGTACAGTTGCGTACCTACCATAAATGTAGATGTTCGAGTGCATTCACTGTTGCAGTCATTACACTTGGGTTATCCTGCTGGCAGGCTACCCGCAGTCGGCCTAAATTCCAAAGTCCTGGTCTGGCATCAGTTACTGTCGCCTCTTCCCTGACGTCAGTGCGCCAGGGTTATATAAGATGCAGCCAACGCCATTTTCTTCAGTTTTTCTTGCCCCAGATGTCAGGTGTCCCCAAAAAGGTAGGCAATACATACTGCTTATAAAAACATACAGTAAAAATAAAAACAATACCTTCATCTACAAGCAAATACACCACATAGGTTGTAGAGAAGTATAGATAAGTCCCAAAGAAAGGGGGATGGAGGGTGGGTAACCTGGACTGCAACAGTGAATACACTCGAACATCTACATTTATGGCAGGTACACAACTGTACTATTTTCATCGTGTTTCACTGTTGCAGTCATTACACTTGGGTTGAATCCCAAAGCTGAGGTAGGGCGGCTGGGTCTAAATAGGATTAGGAGTGGCTATGAGGCCCTGCAGAACTGTAATGGCAAAGCCTGCTCTGGATTTAGAGTAAAAAGGTAAGTGATAATGCTTGGTAAAAGTGTGCACTGAACTCCAAGTTGCAGCCTCCAAAATGTCTTTGGTTGGTACTCCTCTGAGAAAGGCTGCTGAAGTGGCTGCTGCCCTGGTAGAATGTGGCCTAATATTCTTAGGCACTGACTTGCCATGCTGTGCATAGCAGAAATGAATACAGTGCCCTATCCATTTTGAAACAGTCTGCTTTGTGATAGCCTTTTCTTGTGATCCTGCAGCATATGCTACAGACAGTTGCTCAGTTTTTCTGAAAGCTTTTGTTTTGTCCAATTAGAAGCATAGCTGCCTGTGTATGTCCAAAGAGTGCAGAAGTCTCTTCCCCTTTGTTCTGGGGCTTTGGATAAAATGTTGGCAAATTAATGGTTTGGTTAAGAGCCACACTGGATGCTACCTTTGGCATAAATGTTGGGTTTGTCCTTAGAGAAACCCTGTCCGGATGAAAAATGATAAAAGGTTCCACTGCCATTAATGCCTGTAACTCTGAGACTCTTCTTGCTGAAGTTATAGCTAGGAGCAGAGCAGTTTTCCATGATAAGAATTTTATATCAGCTGTATTGGCTGGCTCAAAAAGAGGCAGTGTGAGCTTTTCTAAGACAAAGTTGAGGTCCCATGTAGGTATCGGTGCTCTCCTTGGGGGTCTTATGTTTTTTGCCCCTCTGAGGTACTGTCTTAGCAGTGGATGAGAGAAAATAGGAGGTTCCGTATTGTAATGAGCTGAAATGGCAGAGGCATGGATCTTAAATGATGAGAAGGATAAGCCTTTGTCCAGCATCTCAGTTAGGTATTGTAAAATCTGACAAATATTTGGAACAAGTGGTTCAAGTCCTTGTCCCTGGTTCCAAGCACAGAATCTCTTCCATTTTTCTGTATAAGATTTCCTGGTGCTGGGCCTCCTGGCTTCCAAAATGATATCCATAACAGCTTTAGAGAGAGGTGTGTTCTGAGTGGCTATATTATCTGCCATGCAGCCAGATTTAAGGTTCTGAGTTGGCTGTGCAGGATCTGATTGTTTTGTTGAGTCAGAAGATGAGGAATTTAAGGTAAAGTCCAGGCTGGGCTTTGAGACAAGTTCTTTAGGATTGGGTACCAGTACTGGCGTGGCCAGTCTGGGGCAATCGGAATCATTTTTGGCTTCTCTTGTCTGACTTTTAGGAGCACCTTGGGAAGGAGAGGCAGTGGTGGAAAGGCATAAACTTTTAAGGTTTTCCAGCTGAATGATAGAGCATCCACTTTCCATGATTGTGAGTGATAAGCCCTTGTGCAGAATCTCTGTAGTTGGCAGTTGTGAGGGGAGGCAAAGAGATCTATGTCTGGGCATCCCCATTTCTTTGTTATCACGCTGAAGACCTGTGGATTTAGTTTCCTCTCGTGAGGGTCCATGAGGTTTCTGCTAAGTTCGTCTGCCAGAGTATTTTTCTTTCCTGGCAAGAATTGTGCCTGCAGATGTACTTGATGGGTCAGTGCTGTGTTCCACAAAGTCATGGCTTGCCTGCAGAGGGGGTAGGAATGTGTTCCCCCTTGCTTGTTTATGTACCACATAACTGTAGAATTGTCCGTCTTTAGTAATAGTTGTCCTGGATGTAGTAGATCCTTGAAGGCTGTCAGGGCATTCTGTACAGCTGGCATCTCTTTTTGATTGATGTGAAGATGCATTTGGTCCGCGGGCCACATGCCCTGAATACATTTTCCAGTCATGTGTGCCCCCCAGGCATAATCCAATGCATCTGTTGTTAGTGTCTGCCTGGCTGTGGGTAAAGTGAAAGGCTGTCCCTTGTTGTGGTGACAGGCCAGTGCCCAGCATCGAAACTCCTGTTGCAGGCAGGGAATACGAGTTATTATTGTTTCCAGACTGTGGCAATGTTGAGTGCAAACACTTTTTAGATACCATTGTAGCTTCCTCATATGCAGTCTTGCATATGGAATTAGCAGGATGCAGGATGCCTGGAGAATTTTTCTTGCAGGTAGCGGAGTCTTTGTTGCCATCATTTGAAAGTAATGAGTCACTTGCCTTTGCTTGTCTGGCGTGAGATAAGCCATCTGAGCAGTTGTATTTAAGCTTGCACCCAGGAATATTATCTCTTGAGAGGGCACTAGTTTTGATTTCTTTTCGTTTACTGTGTACCCTAGGCAAATTAGTAATCTTTTTACAAACGCCAGATGCTTTAGTAGAATGTCCTTGCTCTCTGCTTGAATAAAGCAGTCATCCAAGTAGGGATCTATTTGAATTCCTTTTTGTCTGCAAAATGCAATTACTGGTTCCAGGCATTTTGTGAAGACCCTGGGCACAGTAGATAAGCCAAAGGGCAGTGCAGAGAATTGGTAATGCATTGAGACAGCTATGAATCTGAGGTATCTTCTGCAAGATTGTCTGATTGGGACATGCAGGAATGCCTCTTTGAGGTCCAAAGTAACAAGCCAAGCCTTCTTGCCCAGCATGGGTAGAAGTTGCTGCAGTGTCAACATTTTGAATTTTGGAACATCCAGGAAAGTGTTTAGAATTGACAGGTCCAGTATTGGTCTCCAGGCTTTGTCCTTTCTGGGTACCAAGAAAAGTCTTGAGTAAAATCCTTGTCCCTGTTCTTGCTGTGGTACTTTGTGAATAGCTCTCATGTCCATGAGAGCAGAAATTTGTTTTTGTGCCTCTGCCCATTGATTTTGTGGCAGGTCTGGCATACCTTTTGGCCTTGGTAGGGTGTGAAAGTGGAACCTGTAACCCTGAGAAACAATATTCAGTACCCATTTGTCCTGGGTGATCATGTGCCAATTTTGTGAGAAAAGTGCTAGTTTTCCCCCTAAGGGTGCTGCCAAAAGGCTTGGCCTTTGTAGAGGGAAGTCATTGGGACTGTTTCCTATAAGGTTGTGATTTGTCTTCTCCGCCTTTGGGGGCTGAAGCACCCCAGTGTTTAGGTCTGTATGAGCCTTGGGGCTAAGATCTGCCTCTTGGGCATCTGTATCTGCCTCTTTGTGGCCTGTGACACTGGAAAGGATCAATTTTTAGAAGGCCAGTTCCTGCTAAATCTAGGTGGCTGAACCTGTAAGAAATCCTTTACTGTCTGCATTGATTTTGCTTTATCCTCCATTTTCTTT